>NW_024433977.1:0-7941 GCF_017639785.1 Mesocricetus auratus | reverse complement strand
CAATGAGGTTAATTCTGTACTGTCCCGCGCTACCGTCTCGCCAGCAAGAACGACGCAGAACACTCGGATCCTTCTGCAGTAAAGCTTTAATGCATCTTGAGAGATAGATGATCAGCTTCTTAGAGGGAGACCCCAAGCTAAGAAACCCAGCCCCTTATATAAGCCTAGGAGCTCCGAGTGAGATGTGTAGAGCCGGGATTGGTGGTTTGCACATCACCCCAGATGACGCCACGGGAGAGGCACAGCTTAAACGGTTAACTCCAACTGACAGCAGATGTCAGCGCCATCTTCTAACGGTTAACTCCAACTGACAGCAGATGTCAGCGCCATCTTCTAATGGCAATAGCGATAGCGAGGGCGGCTCCTCACATCTCCCCTATTCATTTATTTTTGAAGCAATAGGACACCCACAACTTTGGAGTGGAGATAGAGGTCAAATCCCCATGTGCAAATTTGGAACATGTACAAAGCTCCTCTCCAGGGTCTTATCCCCAGAGGGAGCCCTGACCAGTCCGATGTCGTTTTTCTGGGGGAAGGAGATCATGACATAGAACCTTCATGCAAGATGACTTATCTCCCAGGAGAAAGTCGTTATACCGCAGACCTCTCCTGTGCAGTGCTTAGCCTTGCAACTCCTTGGGCTGCTGAAGCCTACCCACTCTATCCCGTGCAATGAGACTAGCCTCGTGGGGTGCAAGAGCTGGGAGGCCAGCGACCTATTGCTTTAACATGGTTAACCAAATGTCAGGGGAGGCTCCGTGTTCTAAGGCAGCAAGTGCTTGTGCCACCACCACTTTGTCTCTTTTGTTTGGGCTCTGAGCTTACACACCATCCAAAGCATCAACACTATTCCACAGCAGAGAACTAGGCTAAATGATCCTACCCCCACCCATTCCTTAAAATAAGAAAATGCAGATGAAATCCAGGAGGAGAGGCCTTCCATCAGAGAAAGATCCAGATGCGTCGAATTCACTTGCAGGATCGCCATTCTCAACTCACGGAGTGTCTGCTCACACTCAAAAGTCCAATTCTGTAATAAATGTTGAGGTTAGCTTGTGACAGGTTAGCTGCTCTTGTAAAATTCTCATATTGTACTGAAGTGACACAAAGGCCAGGCAACTTTTGTTCACATCCCAATTGGGCCATCTGCCACAATATATCCAATTGTTCCTGAACCAAATTAATCTGTTGGTTTACCAACATCAGGCCTCCTTGTATCTGAGAATTGGCAGTGGCCTGTTTATCTAGGACCATGGTCACAGTGGCCTATAGTTCATTAATGGTTTGAGTTGTCTGCACAGTGGCAGAAAGTGCAAGGGCCGAGGCGGTAACCGAAGCAGTAACCGCGGCGGTGGCTATCAGGCCCACAATAATAGCAGAGATCCCAAAAATCTCGCTTTTCCCTAAACAAACTCAAACTACTTGGCGTCTCAACAGGAACTGGAACAAATCGAGGCATGCGCATTACCAAAGCAAAAGAGGGCTTAATAGCATCCCAGCATAATGCATAAAAACAATTCTAAGCAGAGCAATTTATTTCTTTCTGATTCTTACCTAAGGTATCATTACTCACAACCCAAATAAAGGGCAGCTGAATAATTAATTCTCTTAAAAGGGGTATACTTAACATTGGAGGAGGACCAATCAGATGATCCATAGCTCTGTCCCTCACTCAGACTGTTGCCTAATGCCCCTTTCCAATCAAAAGTAATCTGTCCCTTCTCACTATATCCTCCAGCAATCATTGCCATAGGAGAAAGATCAGTACAGCTTCCATTAATTCAAAAGGATTAGCATTAGATCTTTCTGGATCCATATGAATAAAATTATCCTTTAATGAAGAAATCACAGTAAAGCACAAGCTTCCTACCAATGACAAGGTTCTCTCATCCTGAAAACTCTGTATCTGAGGATCTAAAGGCAAAAAGGCAAGCCCCAACTCTCTATTAGTTGTGAAAAATCTAGGGAACACCTGGGCATTCTGCATCACTGGCATCGGTAGGGGAAGGTAGACATGATGGCCCACCGTAACTCTCCCATCATACTAGGAACCATCATCCCGAGTAGGAGAGTCTTCATCACCCACTTGGCCTCCATCCTTCTTATTCTGGAGTTGTGAAGGAGCTCTTCGAGTGAGTCTTTCAGGGATCCACAGGGGGTTTTCTTCCTCCTGTGGAAAAACACACACAGCTCCCCTGGATCTTATAAGAATAGGATCCGGGCCTTTCCAGAGATCAGTCAAGACATCTTTCCATTTTACCATTTCTTTTGGCCTATCAGGCTCTAAACTGTGGCGATCGGCCGCAGTGTGGCCTTGGGCATCAGAGTTCAAGAAATTAAGGGTAAAAAGTGCCATGGATACAGCAACTCTTGGTACCGAGGGTAGAACATCCTCAATACTCCCCTTTTGTTTAATCAGATATGATTTGAGTGTACGATGGGCACGTTCCACAATGCCCTGTCCTTGAGGGTTATAAGGTAGGCCAGTTAGATGGGTAACATCCATTTGCCGACAAAACTGTCGGAATTTTTGAGAGGTATATGCTGGTCCATTGTCTGTTTTTAAAATTCTGGGTTTTCCCCAAGCACTCCAGGCCTCAAGGCAATGTTGAATCACATATGAGGCCTTTTCCCCTGTTAGGGGTGTGGCAAACATTACGCCAGAACAGGTGTCAACAGAAACATGAACATATTGAAGCCTTCCAAAAGAGGGAATATGAGTAACATCCATCTGCCACATCTGCAATGGTCTAATGCCACGTGGGTTTATTCCCATGTGGGGAGTAGGTAAGAATTCGCAGCAATTCTGGCATTGAGTAACAATTTCCCTAGCCTCTTTCCTGGATAGAGCAAAACGACGGCGCAAGGTCTCAGCCGTCACATGAAAGCGCTGATGGAATTCTTTTGCTGCTTGTGTGTGGGTAGACAAGGCAGCGGCCACCAGCTTTGTAGCCTTGTCCGCTAAGTCATTCCCTAAGGACATGGGACCTGGGAGTCCAGAATGTGCTCGGACATGGGTAATGAAAACAGGAAATCTCCTATTTAACAAGGCAGCTTGTATCTTTTGAAAGATGTTAGCAACTCTGCTGGAGGATCTTATTATTCCAGCTATCTCAAGGAGATTAACTGCATTAACCACATAAGAGGAATCTGATACAATATTGAGGGGTCCTGGAAAAGCCTCAAGAACCTCCAGTACTATCAGACATTCTACAACTTGAGGTGAAGTTTCATTATATTGTTTAGATATAACCCTATCCTTGACCACATAAGCTCCCATACCAGTTTTTGATCCATCAGTGTACACCACAGTCCCATCTGGGAGTGGGTCTTTAGCTGTCACTTGTGGAAACACTATAGCCTGGTTTAGGGCAAACTGTAAAATTGGATGCTTTGGAAAATGATTATCAATTTGTCCTGAAAAGGAAGTAACTAAAACTGCCCAATCACTAGATGTGGCTGCCAAGGTCTGAACTTGTGCAGCAGTATAAGGCACAATCAAGGAATCAGGATCCCTGCCAAAATGTGTAACAGCTGCTTTTATTCCGCGAGCGCGAGCTGTGCAACAGCATCAGGGTACCAGTCAATAATCTTAGCAGGGGAAGCATTTGGATGAATCCAAAGTAATGGTCCATGTTGCCACAGGACTGCAGTTGGCAATTGAGCTGTCTTAAAAACACACAGATTAAAAGGTAGTGACTCCTCAATACGTTGTAATTGTGCTTCCTGTAAGGCCTCTTCCACCATCTGTAAGGCTCGGTGGGCGGCAGGGGTAAATTTTCTGGGTGAGGAGATATGAGGCTCACCCTCCAGGAGATCGAAGAGGGGTTTTAGATCAGCAGATGGAATTTTTAAAAAGGGCCTCAACCAATTTATATCTCCCAGAAGTTTCTGAAAATCATTTAATGTTTGTAAGTGGTCTTTGCGAATTTCTATTTTCTGAGGAACTATATTTTTGGGAGTAATCATTGAGCCCAAAAAGAGGCCTGTATCTGCAATTTGAACCTTTTCTGAGGCAATCTCTAATCCCCACTGTTTTAATTCAGCCACCAGCATGGGGAAAGCCTTTTGTAAAACATCTAACTCTTTGTGACAAATAAGAATATCGTCCATATAATGGATAACGATTAAAGATGTAAATTGCTTCCTAATTGGCTCCAAAGCCTCCTGCACATACAGCTGACATATTGTTGGGCTATTGGCCATGCCTTGCGGCAGTACCTTCCACTGAAATCTCTTGTCTGGTTCCATATGATTAAGAGAAGGGATAGTGAAGGCAAACCTTGGTCTATCCCGTGGGTAAAGTGGAATAGAGAAGAAACAATCCTTAATATCTATAATAATAAGCTTCCAATCTTGAGGAAGTGCAGAAAGCAAAGGAAGGCCTCTTTGAACAGGGCCAAAAAGATGCATCTGATTGTTAATGGCCCGCAGGTCATGGAGTAATCTCCACTTCCCAGATTTCTTCTTAATAACAAAAATTGGTGTATTCCATGGGGAGGTAGAAGGCTCTAGATGCCCCAGCCGTTCCTGTTCTTGCACTAATCTTGTGACAGCCTCTAATTTTTCAGAGGATAGAGGCCATTGAGAGACCCATAACGGCTCCTCTGTTTTCCATGGTATGGGTCGTGAAGCCTCAACGGCCCCTAAATAAAACCCAGTCCTTTTCTACCCCGATTTCCGTGTTGCGTAATGGGTTTTATTCTGCCTTGTTCTTGCCTACCCAAGCCTCTACCCTTTGTATACCCCATCTTTGCCATAATGGCTGATGCCTGGGGGAGTATTCATTAGTTAGGGTCATGCCCATGGCTTGTAACACATCCCGTCCCCATAAATTTACAGGGAGTGGCAACACATAGGGGGTAAAACATCCCTGTTTGCCCTCAGCATTCCGCCAGGTTAAGGCTGAGGCACTGATGGCAGGAGAGGACTGGTATCCAAGACCTTGTAGAGAATGAGATGAAACAACAGTGGGCCAAGACTTCGGCCACCAATGGAGTGAAATAATGCTTTTGTCTGCTCCCGTATCCATTATCCCTTCAAATTCTTTTCCATTAATTAACAATTTTATTGTAGGTCTCTCATTTAGGGGTATAGCCAGATAGGCTGAATCACTTCCAGAAGATCCCATAGCCCTTTTTTGTAAAGTGTAGGTTTCTCCATCCCCGAGGGAGGGCAGCAACACCAGTTGTGCAATTCTATCTCCCTGCTTTATAGAAAATACACCCCGAGGGCTAGAACAGAGAACTTGAATCTCCTCTTTATGATACGGGTCAACAATTCCAGGATATATAATGAGTCCCTGTAAAGTTAAGGAGCCACGGCCCAGAATAAGCCCAATGGTGGCAGGGGGCAAAGGTCCAGGGGAATGGACTGGGACCGGTTGAACATTCATTTGGGGCATGAGTAAGAAGTCGGAGGCGGCACGCAAGTCCATTCCGGGGGTTCCTCGGAAACCTCTACTTCCTCTTGATTGCTTTTCTGAAATTGGTTCCCATATTTCTGAGGGCCCTGGGACCATGGGCCCCGTGACCCGTTTTTTGATTGGGGTACCTTGGGTTCTTCAATAGGGGGCAGAAGCCTCCCTTTTACATCCCGGACTGACCTGCATTCGCTAGCCCTATGATAACCTTTACCACAACGATGGCAAAGCTTCGATTCTCTTGTTCTTTCAGGGGCTTGACAATCTTTCTTAAGGTGCCCCATTCTCCCACAATTAAAACAAGCTTTTCGACTAGATAAATCTCTATACCTGTGCGTTTGTAAAATGGCGGCAGCTAGTCCTGCATTGGTTAGGGGTCCCCCAGCTCCCTGCACACTCTGAGCCAATCTTGTAAACCTTTGCTTTTGCGAGGGCGATAGCCGCTCGACATTCCTGGGTTGCTTGTTCATAGACAAGTTGCTCAATCAGGGGCATAGCTTGTTCTGAATCACCAAAGATGCGACTGGCGGCCTCTGTCATTCTGGCCACAAAGTCTGAAAATGGCTCTTGGGGTCCTTGGACAATCTTTGTAAGGTGTCCACTGGACTCTCCCCTTTTGTGAGGGCCTTCCATGCTTTAATAGCGGCGGCCGACACCTGACCATAGACACCCCAGATGTAGTTGGTTTGATTAAGGGCATGTTGACCCTGACCTGTCAGCATTTCAAATGTCCACTGCCTCTGATTCTCATCTTCAGCCGTGGCATTAACTCTAGCTTGTGCCTGGGCTGCATCATACCAGAGAGCCTTCCATTCCATGTATTGTCCCATGTTGGGAAGCACTGCTTTCACTGTCGTCTGCCAGTCAGTGGGAGTCATGGCAAAATTAGCAAGCCTTTCCACCTGTAATGTGGTAAAGTTAGCATTGACCCCATAATTACGAACGGATTCGGCCAATTCTTTGATTTGATTGTAATCTACAGGGGTATGTACTCTTCCGCCTTCCGCATTCTCGAATACTGGAAAAGCTACTTGTATTTTCTCCGTTCCTCTAAAGGTAAAAAGGAGTCAGTACCAGTATTCAGCCGAAGCTCATACTGCGGAGGCGCTGAGGAGCGTGAGCCCGCCGGATTTATAGGCGGTGGCCTCACATTCATTTTTGTTTTCAGTGGCCGGTGTCTATCAGGGTGATATCTTTCTTCCTCATACCGTGCCACCTCCTCCTCTAGACCACCTTCTTCGCTAGAATACAGAGTGTCAGAATCAGAATTATCTAGCTCCAAGGCTTCTAGCTCTACTGTAGGGTATAGACTAGATTCTGGCTTTTTCTTTTTCTTAGATTTGTTAGGGGGTGAATGATCACTCCCTTCTTTCTCTCCCCCTTTCTTAACTTCTTGGGGAGGGCCTTTTTTCTTAGACATGTCTTTCCTTTTGCGAGCTCCCATTCTCTCACTCCGTTCAGTTTCTGACATGCTATCCTGAACTTCCTCTAAGGTTCCCTGACTTTCTATTATAGCAGGGTGACAGGCCTCATCCTCCAAGCAGTTTTTAACTAGCTTCCAAATGGCTTTGGTACCTAAGTGGAGATCTCCTTCTGCATGCTTCCTGTCTAGTTCTTTACCTAGCTTGTTCCATGAGGCCACAGTGAGGGACCCGGAACAAGCATACCATGGTGCCACTCTATCTACCTCCTTCACAAAATTTTGAAGTGTTCGTGGTGCAATTTTAAGATCTCTTTGTTTTAGCACAGTCTGTAGGGCAGTAACCACTGACTGTGACAACCCCATCGCGCTAGCGGCTTATCTAAAAAACGGCGCTCAACTCCGTTACCAGACTGACAGCACCAGACTGACAGCACCAGACTGACAGCACCAGACTGACAGCACCGTTCTGTCAGCACCAGCCACGATGAAGGAGAAGGACAAACAGGACTAGCACCAAAGCCTCCACTGACCCGTCCCACGGTGATGACAAACTAAGGCCAAAGTCGAGAAAGGGGGTATTCAGGATAAAGCATACCTCTCTGAACTTACGTCCCTGCAGTTCTGAATCCGCCCCGTCTTCCGAGGGGTCTCCCCCCGCGCCGGCGATGTTGAAGAGTTCCCGGGTTTCGGCACCAGATGTCCCGCGCTACCGTCTTGCCAGCAAGAACGACGCAGAACACTCGGATCCTTCTGCAGTAAAGCTTTAATGCATCTTGAGAGATAGATGATCAGCTTCTTAGAGGGAGACCCCAAGCTAAGAAACCCAGCCCCTTATATAAGCCTAGGAGCTCCGAGTGAGACGTGTAGAGCCGGGATTGGTGGTTTGCACATCACCCCAGATGACGCCACGGGAGAGGCACAGCTTAAACGGTTAACTCCAACTGACAGCAGATGTCAGCGCCATCTTCTAACGGTTAACTCCAACTGACAGCAGATATCAGCGCCATCTTCTAACGGCAATAGCGATAGCGAGGGCGGCTCCTCACACTGTACTATCAGGAACAAATTCTGCAGTCTCAATGTGCAAGACAACTCT
>NW_024433976.1:0-14589 GCF_017639785.1 Mesocricetus auratus | reverse complement strand
AAAAGAATTAATGTTAACAGTCACATCAGTACCATTCAATTGAACCAGATGAACTGCCAACACAATTCATTTTTATCTATAAAATGACAGATGTTAACATGTGTGTGTAAATACATATACATATATAATCTTATCATGAATAGTTTTATGAATTAAGATACAGATATTACAAGGGGAAAAGTCCGGAACATAATTCATAAATCTATTCATGAAAAGACATATAGAAAAGTATGAATAATGAGGAAAGAAGAGGACAAGAAAGACACAAGAAAGTCTGGCCTAGATCACAAAGGATCAAACCTTTGTCCTGTATGTGCATTCTAGCACCAACTCTCATTCATCCAGCATCCGTTCATGTAAGTCTACAGTGTACACATCACCCTACACCCTCTTGTACACAGGGATACCAACATCAGCTCTCAGAGCACTGGCAGAGCGGCTTATTTTTATTGTTTCTCCTGCAGAATTGATTTGTGTTTGTTTGTTTTATCTTCATTAATAACAGTCCTGGTTAGTTTTTTTTTTTAGTTTCAACTTGATACAAGTCAGAGTTATTTGGAAAAAGGAATCCTCAAGTCAGAAAATGCCTCTATAAAATTGGCCTGTAGACAACCCTCTGGGTCTCTCAATTGAAAATGATTCAGGAAGGCCCAACTCACTATGGAAGTGCCATCTGGTCAGGTAGTCCTGAATTATAGAAGTCAGGCTCACAATCTACAGGGAACAAACCAGGAAGCAATGCTCCTCTATGGCCTCAGCTTTAGTTCCTGTCTCAAGATTCTCAAATTGACTTCCTGCCCCTGACTTCCCTTCATGATGGACGACAATCTTTCCTCTGCTAGCTGCTTTGGTCATAGTGTTTATCACAATAACTCTACATTTTTCTATGTAAAGAAAGAAAATTACAAACTGATCCTGACCTTTCACACTTGGTAAGCACCATGTAGTTTCTCTCTAAATGTCTCTCATACCAGTCATCTTGGTAGTAAGCAAACATGATCTCTCTCTGGTATGTTTTAGTAATTTCCTTCATGATCTTCTAGCACAATGACTCTCAGCCTTCCTAATCCTGCAACCCTTAATAAAATTCCTCAAGTTATAGTGACCTGCAACCAAAAAATTGTGTTGTTGCTACTTCATAACTGTCATTTTACTGTTGTTTTGAATTGCAATATACATATCTGATATGCAGAGTAACTCATATGCTACACCAAAAACAACAAAGATGGAAGAGACAGAAAAAAGCACTAATCTCCAAATCAATCATTTACCAGCTCATCCATCAAATATTTGTAGACAAGGAGAGAGCTGTAGCCACCCCTTACTCACTCCATCCTGAGCTACACCCATAGTTCCATAATTAAAAGAAACCCATGCCAATTTCTTCAGTGTGCCTGCCAGGCAGACACCTCTGGATGTATATAGCACTGTTTATTCCTTTTTCTGTATTTAAACATCCTCCCCTCATGTTAAAAACATTTTGACTGGTGTAGGGGAGTTCATAACAGCAGAGCCTCCTGGGTTATTATTGGATTTAAAACTGAATTCTACCATTGACTGGCTAGGTGACCCTATACAGTTACTTAACGTAACAAGAGGAGTATAATCCCAGAGACAGATATTGGGGTTCAAGCTGAACATCGGTGAAGCAAATATGCCAAGCTGTCAGAAAGCCCTTCTCTTTACCATGGCTTGAAGGGGGATGCTGTCCTCAGTGTTGCTGGAAACCAAATGCATGCTCTGAGACCCTTCTCCTGTCTTATTTGCCTCTCTAGTGCTGGGATTAAAGGCATACACCACCACTGCACAGCTTCTATGGCTAACTGGTATGACTGCTGGGATTAAAGATGTGTAATACCACTGCCTGGCCTCTTTGACTGTGACTAGCATTACATTATGATCCAGGAAAGCTTTATTAGATCATAAAAATATATCACCATATCTTAATCTTTCTCAGTTTTAATTCATAGTATGGTAAAATGAACAAAATAATACATACCATATTATACAATGTTGAAATAAGATAAAACCTAAGTACCTGCTTCTTTCTTAAGTTCTTTATATCCTGGAAACAAACACAATTTTATATTTCAAGTTACAGGGTAAATGAAATTTGTACTGATAAAAAATATGTTCCCATTAAACTATGTCTTTGTAAGCAGACTCTTGGCATAATTTATGCTTGGAACTCTGTCAGCAAGTAGGACATTGAAAAACATTGTTATTCTTTAATGATGAGATTATGCCTTGTTTGTTGAAGTCCAATTGTCTCTAAGTTTAAAAACTGCTGATGCAACTTGACTATTACCTTAGAACTTTGAGTTCTGGTGCCAGTGTTCTATGAACAAAGTTTGAGAAGCTTTGGGGGTCTGTCAGCTTAGCCTCAGGAAATCTTCCCTTGATAGTCTTTAAAACTTTTAAAAATATTTATTATTTGTGTGTGTGTGTGTGTGTGCCTACACGAGTTTATATGTACCACATGTGGGCAGGATGCCACAGGGATCAAAAGGAGGTGTGTGATCCTCTGTAATTGAAGTTACAGTCAGTTGCCATGTGAGTGTTGGGAACTGAACCTGGGGTCTCCTCTGTTTCAGGCCACAGCATTATACAGGGAGATATCAATCGACAAAATCATGAGTCTGAACCACCAGGATCATCATGAATTCCATTGTAGGAAATCCAATTTGCAGAGCTTTGATGATACCTGCCTTTTGTATAGTCACTGTCACTTCTATAAAACCCTTGTGAAACTACAGTGCTCCCCATTCTATAGTGGGATTTGTCCCACAAAACACCAGCAGTGTATTAGGCAATTACTGGGCACAACTCCCATGTGTACTGGTAAACTGGATTACCTCCCCCCACACTATGGGGCCCTGATGTGAAAGTATTCACACAGTCAAATAAATCTTTTTCTCATAGTCAAATCCACACAAGATAGACATTAGGTCCCTACAATTATGTCTTATGGCAGGACATCCTGCAAGGAGAGGAGGCATGCCAATAGATCACATTCAGAGCTTCAAAAGACAGGCACTGAGTTGGCAATATGCCCTGTCTTCCCCCGTTGACAAGCAAGCATAGGCATCCTTGAATTCTCTAATAGTCAACTCAGGAGAGTGTAATGTACTGGTCCCTACTCTACATTAAGAAGCTATTAATATTCTGTACTCATCTCCTTCTCAGTTTCACTGATACAAGATCTTAGTTTAGGAAATTAACTGCCTGTGCCTTTTCCTCTAGAGATACAGCAAAATGCATTGGATTGCTTAACCACCTACAGAAACAGGAATTCCCTTTCACCAGGGCATCAGCAGTATGAGTACTCTGCTGCTTACTCCAGAGTAGCTTCCTCAAGATTTCAAGTAGCCATTCTGTTTTATCTAGTTCTGGGTGATTGCAATAATATTTGTCAAAAATGCTGATGTGATCCAGGGTCCATTTTTCTCCCATAGGTTATGCCAGTTTCCATGGTTACAATGAAACTATGTTCCCAGCCCCCACAGAGGGAAGCAGAAGAAGGTGCTCAGAGAGTGCACAGCACTGCCAAGTGTTCTTCACTTTTTCTTCTTTTACCAATAACAAATTTCTAGTTTAACTAGCCACACAAATGTAGTTTATTTACTAACACCTATCTCCCCTTTAGATATCACAGCCCCTTACTCCATTAACACTTACTGCCTCATAAGTTCTGCCCAGATATTTGTTTTAAAAGTCACATCCTATCTGAGACATAAGGCACAGACTTTGTCAGATCTTATTTGCTTTCAGGCTCTGAGAAATGCATGTCTGGTATCTTTGCTATTTCCAGAGAACTGCTAATTGTGTCTGTATGAGTATATAAACTGGATACCTCATGGAATCAGAAAGAACTTTTTGAATAATAAAGAGACATGAGTATAATATGTCTATGAGCTGATTCCTTCACACTCAGATCCTTTTAGCCAGCCCCCATGCTTGCTATTTAGTATCCTGCCTGGAAGGGAAGTTGAATCTGGTCCTTGGAGGTCTACATACTCCTCAAGAACATGTTTCAAAGGATCTGACTCCCTCTTCTGACCTCCACAGATCCAGGCATGCAAGAGTGCACAGACACATAACCAAAAGAAGCATTCATAAAAATACATTTAAAAAACGATAAATTTATTTACTTCTACACTTCACTGGAGACTTAGAGAAAAGATGCTCTGCCCCCTTGGCCTCTCATTTCATCTCCACCCCCCACAAACACACATAATTGGCTTTCTGATTCAAGTCAGGGTTAAATCTGGCAGGTACCAAATGTCAGCTCTCTAAGGCATCCACAATTTTTCTTGGGATAATGTTTTGAGAAACCTAAGGTTATGAAATCAACCCATGGGAGACGAGACTGCCACGTTTGAAGAGGGGAGGAGCAATTCTTGGCCTCACATCAATAAGTGAAGAAACATTTCACAGACAGTGAGGGAAGGAGGAGGAGATTACAGTTAAAAAATCTGAACTCAGAAACTATATAAGTACAGAGCAGCTGAGTAGTAAAGTGCAGCCACCATCAGGAAAGTCACAGTCCTGACGGAGAGACGATTCTATTCCATCCAAAATGAAGCGGCCACTGCTTCTGCTTGTGCTGGGTTTGGAGCTGACACTAGTCCGTGTCCATGCAGAAAGAAAAACTAGTCTCATTGGAAAGAACGTTAATCCACAAAAGGTAGACTCATGGGGCTTGGGGACGTCTGACCCAGAGGGTGCTCCTGGGAACTCTGAAGCCAAGTAGGGCCATTGAGAGGAGGGTTGTGGCTCCTCACTCTGTGAGACAAATGAGAGCCTTCAGACTCTGAAACAAGGCAACCCGTATGCTATCCTCATCTAATAATGCCTGGGGTCCCTCAATCCCACTGAGAGAAAGATGGGATCTTAAGTATTGTGCCAACTGAGGTGGTGAGTCAGATCTAATCCTGTGTTTGCTAATGCCCAGGTCCATGGGTCAGTTCAAGTAGAAACATGTCCATGAAGTGTCCCTGCCCCTCCTCTCTTAACAATTCACTTATCTATTACAGATTCAGGGAAAATGGCATTCCATTCTTTTGGCCTCTGACAAAAGAGAAATAATAGAGGAACATGGAAGCATGAGAATGTTTGTGGAATACATTCTCTTCAATTACTCGTCCTTAGCTTTTAAATTCCATATGATGTAAGTGAGATGTTCTTATCTGAGAAAGAAGAAATGGAAGCCTGTCATGATCTCAGGCCTTCATACATGCACAAGAACACACACACACACACACACACACACACACACACACACGCGCGCACACACACACACAAGAACACACACATATACACAAAGAAATATATGGCCCTCATTACATGTACAGGTACACACACAAACACAGATACACACACACTCACACAGATACTAAAACAAGATTTCAAAACTGGGGTGTTTTCAAAAGCCAGAGAATAGCATTGGTGACAGGAACAAATTTACTGGGGATTTAATAAGCAAATGTCAGAGGAATTTATGAAATCATAATGAATGAGATATATAGCACAGTTAAATGTAGATTATCATGAGTTAAATATTTCTGTCTAGTTGTTAGCCACGAAATTCCACCCCTTCAACTGCATTGAAGGGGGTATTAATTCTCCTCTGTAGATTGGAGGTACACAATGGGCAATGTTGAAAGCACTAATTTGATGCAGATGCTGGACATCTGGGTGAAAATCTGCACAAGTGAGTGACACTGGGAAGTAGTCACAGTTCTGACAGTGATTTGAAGTGATTGTCATTCTTTTTCTAAATGATAAGCAAACATGTGATCAGTAAAGTATTAAGTATAAGTGAAATAACACAAATGAATGACTTTGCTCATTTTACAAAAACATTTGAAAGTTAAGTGGAATTAGAAATGGGAGATTTGGGTAGAACAGAGGCTAAGGGGGCCAGCCAGAGCAGTACCCGTAAGCACCAGCTGATTCTATTTCACAGTGTCAATGAAGAATGCACAGAGCTGTATGTAGTATGTGACAAAACAGAAGAGGTTGGTGTATATGATGTCAAATGTAAGTATACAAAAAGTCTACATATCTATCCATAAGGAACTTAGAAAAACCCCAATATCTCTATTGTGGGTGTGTGTGTCTGTGTGAGCACATTTGCCTTATTGTTGGGAATTGAACTCAGGGTCTTATACATATTAGTCAAACTCTCTACAACTGAACAATATCTCAACCCTCTTCAGACGCTCAGTTGGTTGCTGATCACTGCTTATTTAGCTAATGCAACAGAGGTCATCTAATAACTAGCATCCCATTCTTGGGCAGGTGGAACAAGTAAGGTAAGGTGGTTTCTTGTCTCCTGCCTTCTGTCTGATTCTGCCCCAATGGATGCCACCAGTCCACATCACTCAGGATGCAGCAGCAGGTATATAATAGAGTGAGCTTATGAAAGGCAGATAGAGATCAATGGAAGCTGCTGATTGAACTAGACAGGCTATGGAGAGGAGAGTGGCTGCTGTGACTAATTGTTTACTAGAGGTGTCTTCAAGATGTCCAAAGAAGTATGGATAGAAAGCAGCAGACATTTTCGCCAATCTCTATTAGAATATGCATTTTGAGTTTTACCTGTGATATAGAATAGGTAAAAGGTTTCAATAATTTCCTGTGGACCAAAGAATTTCTGAGTTATGTTCCATTTCTTCCACAGATAATGGATATAATAGATTTACTATACTTGATATAGACTATGATGATTATATTATAATTCATCTCAGAAATACCAAGAATGGGGAAACATTCCAGTTGATGACGCTCTACGGTAGAGTATTTTCCCACAGACACTGGTAATGGGATGGGAGAACAAGAAAAGAAAGAAACCCTAGCTCTAACATGGGCTACCCAGCCTGGCCCTGAAATGCCTCTTTTTTCCATATCTACTGAAGACAAATGGTCACCTCCGTTATCCCTCAGTCACAGTGGTGGGGGTGGGAGGTCTCTGCAATCCCTCACTATGCCAGTAAGATATCCTATGAATGCTAAATTCATGACTGGTCATGTCCATGCCTGATAATCATGTTGTCAATCATTTTCTCATCCTTCTGGAGGGGCCCTGTCCCATTCATTATTCAGCTCTGTGAATGTGGTCAATACACATAATGCAATCACTACTGTCACCATTATTTTTCACAGGCCGGAAACCAAAGTTGAGTTCAAAAATCAAGAAAAAGTTTGGGGATCTATGCAAGAAGCAGGGAATTGTTAAGGAAAATATATTAGACCTAACTGAGGCTGGTAAGTCAGGACTCACACTTGTTTATTGCCTGTTTTATATCATGGAAAGAACATACCAAGTAGCAACCAGACACATGTTGTCCCTAGAGAAGCATCTGGTATCTCTTGTGGAAATAAATTGGACCTGGTACCTGAATGTGTTCTTATTCATACCCTGCAGATCACTGTCTCCAGGCCCAAGTTGGAAGAATGGCCTGAGCCTCCAGGTGGGTAATCTCCAGTGAGAATGAAGAGTAGGTGAGCACAAATGAGGCCCTCTCAAAAGCATTGTATTGTGCCCTAAAATTACAATAAAAATAATTGATAAGGAAGCTTGAGGAGAGATTAAAATTTGGTTTCCAAATTTCTGGGTTTTTGATTTAGTCTTATGTTGAGCTTTTCAGTAAGTGACCCAAGTGTTTAAGTAAGGAAACAAGGATTTGGACAGATATAGATGCTGTACTTTTGTGTGAAAAGTGCTCAGCAAAGCATCAATAGTCATTAATAATGTGAGTATAGATGTTCACCAGTGACAGGGTTCACCTCACTCCCACTCCTGATAATAACATCTTCCTGTGAGGTCTGTACATCCTTACTCCTTACATGGGAATGGAGCATCAGCATCACAATCTGCATTTCTCCTCCAGCCTGGAGAGTACTATGAGTTCCTAAATCTATCATCTTTCCCATTCATTCCAAGGCTCCATTCTGATGATATGTGAAAACCTTTAAAGATGTTTTTATTATTAAGTCTCAATTTACTACAATTTCTTCATAACTTTGTAATGAGTCCTCCTCTGTTTCACCAGCCAGTTCCCAAATAATGACACAGATTTGATATTAATTACAACAGTTTGGCCTGTAGATTAGGGTTGATGCTACTTAGCTTTTATAATTAAAAATTAACCCATTTACATTAATCTACATTCACATGGGGTTACCTCTCATCCATCTTGCACCTCCTGTTTCCTGTCTAGTTCCTCTGGTTGACAACCCTGCCCCTTCCTCCTCTTCCCTGAGTGCTCTCTCTCTCTCTCTCTCTCTCTCTCTCTCTCTCTCTCTCTCTCTCTCTCTCTCTCTCTCTCTCTCTCTCCCTCTCCCTCTCTCTCTCCATGCCTTTAAGTCCCACCTAATTGTCCTGCCTATTAATTGTCCATTCATCTCTTTCTAAAAACAATCACAGTGACACATCTTCCCACAATGTACAAACATCACACAACAGAGTTTCTTATGCAAAAGATAGTGGGAACAAGCCTAGCATCTTTCATTATTGTTATTTTCCATATGGTATCAATAAGGATAATGTCATTTATTCTATGCCTTTTGATCTGTATTCTGGTCAGTAACATCAGTTGGGTGGTCACAGAAGGTATGTGTCATCACACTTTACTGTGTATGACAGAATGGCTCTATGTCCTGATATCAGCTCTAGCAGTGCTTAATGAGTGTCTGCATTCTTTCTTCCTGGCTTCCTCAGTGTTGAGTGTGGACTCCTAACCTTGACTCCAACATCATCCCTTCCTGTCCACACCCTGTTCTGTGACAAGTCCTGTGATCTGATTGCCATCGACACCCCCCCAGGAAAGCATAAACCCTACATCCCCAGCATCTTCCCTGATTATCTAGGATGACTCATCCAGAATCAAAAGGTTTCTTTTAAATGTCTCTTTGTCATACCCATGACAACTCTGCATGAATGTCTTCCTGTACCTGTTCAATAAATGATTAACCTTGCAGTTACATGCATGTCTCTCTGTCCAATAAATGTGGGTATGACAGTGAATGGATGAGCAGACTTTCTGCGTCCTGTAGCCAAGATCCTTCCTCATGTTCCAGAATTGAACCTGAGTTTCAGGTTTTACCCCCTCTGCAATAATCTCAAGTCCCAATGAGTGTTGCCTGCTCATAGGTTCTCCTGTTTCAGTGACATTATAATGACCGTAGGAACACAGACTGGCTGCACACTTCTTCCAACCATTGTCTCATAAATTCACTGGGAACACAGACTTGCTGCACACTTCCTCCATCCACAGAGCCTCTTTTTTCAACAGGGCTCGGAGAGACACAGGCCTCTGAGGCTATGCCTACACAGCATGGTTTCAGATGTACACCTTGGAAAAAAGAATGGTTTGGTCACTAGAGGCACAAACGATAAAGAGAATGGCTGCCTACCTCCCCAAAGCAAGCTCTGACCCCTAGATCAATAGATTAAGTTGGCTTCAAGCTCATGGTTCCTGACTCATTATTGGTGGGCTTTGGAAAATAAAGCAAAACACTATTTAGAAAGACAACCAATGAGTCCAGCGTTGGGGGCACACACCTTTAATCCCAGCACTCAGGAGGCAGAGGCAGGCGGATCTCTTTGACTTCAAGACCAGCCTGGTATACAGAGCAAGATCCAGGACAGGCTGCAAAACAATACGGAGAAACCCTGTCTCTAAAAACCCAAAAAAGAGAGAGAGAAAGACAACCAATTATGCTGCAACCCCCTCACTCCCCCCCCCATCCTGATGGCTATGTTTCCTTGGCTGGCCTGAAATTCATAGGTCCAAGTCATTCTCTGGACACAGTCTCTTTAGTGACTGCAACTACATTCATGTACTTCTATGCCCAGATTGTCATTTTTAATCTTGGCATTTAAGAGACAAAAAGAATCTGTACACAATATGAGCTATGCTAAAAAACACTCAGAAAAATAAGTAGCAATTACAATCCAGGACTCTGTTAACAGGAAATGACTTGACAATGCCACCATGAGAGATGACACTACCATACAGAGAAAGTCAAAGAAAGAGCTTTGGCTGCTCACAGGTCAAGAGAAGAGCTTGAGTTCACCCTGAAGCTGCCCCTTCAACACCAGACACTTTTCGGGTATGAGTCACAGTATAGTAAAAATTTCAAAGTCAAGGAGGACATTACAAATCTCAACACAGTGCAATTCTGTTCTAAGCGAAGATACAGGGAAATTGTTGGCATGGAGGCTTACTGACACCAACCAGCATAGAGGACTGGAGGTAATTGCCACAAAGTGATCTCAGATATGGAGGTGACTCTCAGAGGAACCAAGGATGAGGCAGAGTACTCCACAACCTTAGCTAAATACAACAATAGGAAAACTTCTTGTGACTACAGAAGCAGGCACCATCCATGTGAAAGATCAAAGTAGCAGTTGGCATCTTGTGGTTGGCCTGGCGTTTAGATCTAAGAGTCCCCATTTCAACAAGCTGGCCTGATATACATGGCTGGCCCACAATGCCTTACTGGATATTCATAACCTCATAAAAAAGCAACATTAGGCAAGATAATTTGGAGATGGTAAAAACAAGATCATTTGCCATCTATAAACATGTCTGTCCTAGAGCTAAAGTGAGTGATGACTGCTTTTCTACTAATTATAGAGTTTGCTTGATGTTTGACTCCACTTATGAAAAATGGGATTCACTGGGCTCTCTAATCACTGAGCTGTCATTTTCCCCCAGTTGTACCTATCCAATAGCTTCCTAAGACACTCCCAAATCTGATACCAGGTTCCTTGTTTCATTCTTTTTGAAAAGACTGTCATGTGTGTTTCCTGCATATGTATGCTGTGTGTGTGTGTATAAAAACTAGAGTTGGTCTCAAGTGTGTTGGTCTGTCACTCACCATACCATAATATAGGGAGTCATTATTGGTTTGAGGAGGGGTCTGGCACTAAACAAATTCCCTGAGACCTACAAGTATGACACCAATTGGCAATCTAAACAATAGTGGAGAGGGTATCTGACATGCCCTTCCTTGATAATGAGATTGATGACAATGTTATATGCCATCCTAGAGTCTTCATCAAGTGGCTGATGGAAGCAGAGGCAGACACACACAGCCAAACACTGAAATAAAATCCTGGAAACCAGTTGCAGGGTGGAAGGACTGATGAGCAAAGGGGCCATGACGGGGCAGGTGAAACCCAGAGAAAGACCTGACCCCTCAAAGTCAGCTAACCAACATGTTACCCTTGACTGCTGTTTTAGTGAGGGTTTCTTTTGCTGTGAAGAGACACCATGATCTTGGAAACTCTTACAAAGAAACACTTAATTGGTGTGGATCATTTATACTTTCAGAGCTTTAGTCCATCATTATTGTGACAGGAAGAAGGCTGCCTATAGCTGAACTATGTGCTAGAGCTGAGAGTGGTAGGTCTTGCAGACAATAGGAAGTTAACTAACAGTCACACTGAGGGAGCTTGAGAAAAAAAGAGTCCTCAAAGCTCACCCCCACAGTGACACACCTCCTTCAACCAGGTCACAACTTCAAATGAAAGCCTTTTGCTTATTTCCCCAGTCCCCTATCTCTCTTTTGACTTAAATTTCCCCACTACTTTCTAGAAAGTAATGTTTTTCTTTGTCCCTTCTTATAATAAAGAGGAACAATTTAACCACAGGTTAATATTGCAGGCCCATTCCAGTGAATGTTACTAGACTGAATAGACCTACTGGCCTTCAAACCTGAGGATGCCCTGCCTCTGCTTCCCCAGTGCTGGGATTACAGGGAAACCCTACCATACTTTGCTTCTTCTGTGGATGCTAGGGATTCAAACTTAGGTGCTTAGGCTTTAAGGAAAAGTACCTTACTGACTAATGTGCTCCCCAAGCACGGCATCTTTTTGAGATGTCTAGCCTCCTCTGGGAGCATCCTTCCCAATTTCAATAGTAGACAAGTAAACCAGACCTTGTGTTGCTTACAAGTGTGCTCCTAGTGTTCTTTAGTTATGCGATATTAAAATTATGAGAGAAAATATAGGTTATTCCATGATGTAGAAACACCAGCCCATATCATAAATGCAATGCTTGGTTTGATGTTGTGCCCTTAATAGGGGACAGAACCAAGGAAGTCTTCAAAGTTTAGTTCAAGATATCACAATGAGAGTGTTGCCATTGCTCCAAATCTCTTGGGAGAATAGATTCAGTGGAGAAGGGAAGGTCCCAGTTTGAAATCTTTCATTATTTAAGTAGGCCACTATAAAAGGGTCTAGGGCCAGGAAGATGACTCAGTTGATAAAGAGCTTGTCCTGTGCAAGTATGAGGTCCTGAGATTGATCCCTGGGTCCAAACAAAAGTGTTCAATGGTGGAGCACAGTGGCACACGCTTGTAATGCAAAAACTGCATAGATGGAGACAGACAGATCCCTTGTGCTCAGCTTGATGGCTGGCCCAGCCTCTAGCTCAGCCTGCTGGACCCCAGGGAAACTACAGTCCTGGTTTCCAAACACCATGGATAGCCTTTGGCAAGCAACACTCAAGGTTGACCACTGACCTCCACACACACATGCACACATGCAAACAAGTACCAGTACACACACACTTAGGTGAACACCAACACTGGTAAACACACACACACACACACACACACACACATACATACACACCCCTGCTGAACACTTCCTCCTTCCACAGAGTCTCATAAATTCCCTGGGGACAGAGACTTGCTGCACACTTCCTCCATCCATAGTCTCCTAAATAACTTGGGAACCCAGACTTGCCGCATGCTTAATCCATCCAAAGAACCTCCTTTTCAATATAACCTGGAGAGACACAGACACAAGCTTCTGAGGCTATGCCTAGTCAACATGGTTCCAGACATGCACCTTGGAAAAGAGAATGGTTTGGCCACTAGAGGCACAAAGGATAAGAGAAAATGTTGCCTACTTCCCCACAGCATGCTCTGACTCCTAGATAAAGAGATTAAACTGGTTTTAACCTCATGGCTCTTGAATCAAGTTATTGGTTGGTGTATTTTGCTAAAATATCAGGAAAACACTATTGAGAAAGATAGCCAATTTTGCTGAAAACTCCCTCTCTCCTCACACCCCACCTCCTGATAGCTATGTTTCCTAGGCTGGCCTGAAATTCCTGGGTCCAAGCCATTCTCTGACCACAGTCTCTTAAGTGACTGCAACTACACTCAATTGCTTCCATGGACTGATTTTCATTTTTTTATTTTGTATTTAAGAGGCAAAAAGAATCTGTTCACAACACAAGCTATACTTAAAAAAATAAATAGCAGTTCTAATATAGGACTCTGTTGACAGGAAATGACTTGACAATGCCACCATGAGACAAGAGACCACAATGCAGAGAAAGGCACAGGAAACCCTTAGGCTGCTCCCAGGTCAAGAAGGCAGCTTGAATTCATCCTGAAGCTGCCCCTTTAACACCAAACACTTTGTGGGAATGAGTCATGAAATAGTAAAACATTCAAAGTCAAGGAGGAAATAACAAACCTCAACATGGGGCAATTTTTTCTAGGGGAAGATGCAGGGAAATTGTTGCCAGGGTAGACTATTCTACATTTTCTTGGGGCTTACTGAAACTAACCAGCAGAGAGGATTGGGGGTAACTGTCCCAAAGAAATGTCACATAATGAGGTGCCCCTCGCGGAACCAAGGCTGAAGCAGAGGGATTTTGAGAAGAATTCCCAAGGTAACATAAATAGCATAAAAAAGACAACTTCCTGTGACTGCAGAAGCAGGCACCATCCATGTGAAATATCAAAACAGAAGTTGGCCCCTTGGAGCTGGCCTGGCGTTTAGATCTAAGAGTCTTTATTTCAACAAGCTTGCCTGATGCTCATGGTTGGCCCACAATGCCTTACTGGATATTCATAATCTCATAAAAGAGCAACATTAGGCAAGACCATTCTGAGATGGTAAAAACAAGATCATTTTCCATCTATAAACATGTCTGTTCTTGAGCTAAAATGAGTGACAGCTGCTTCTCTATCAATTACAGAATTAGCTTGATGTTTGCCTCCACTTTTTATAAATGATATTCATTGGGCTCTCTAATTCCTTTTGAAAATACTGTCTTGTGTGTTTCATGCATATGTGTGTGTGTATATTTGTGTGTGTGTGTGTGTGCATAAAACCTAAAGTTGGTGTCAAGTGTCTTGCTCTATCATTCCCCATACCATAATAGAGGGAGTCATTGTAGATTTGAGGAGAGATCTGGCAATAATGTGATTCCCAGAGATCTACAAGGATAACACTAACTGGCAATCTAGGCAATAGTGGAGAGGCTACCTTACATGCCCTTCCCCGATAATGAGATTGATGACTAACTTGTATGCCCTCCTAGAGTCTTTATCCAGTGGCTGACGGAAGTAGAGGCAGTCACTCACAGCTAAACACTGAACTAAACTCCTGGAAACCGATCTTGGTAATTCTTACATAGAAACACTTAATTGCGGTGGATTATTACACTGTCAGAGGTTTAGACCCTCATTATCTTGATATGAGGAAGGCTTCCTGTAGGCAGATGTGGTGCTAGAGCAGAGAGTGTTAGATCTTGCAGACAACAGGAAGTCAAC
>NW_024433975.1:0-2928 GCF_017639785.1 Mesocricetus auratus | reverse complement strand
ACAGTAGTAAGACGGGACAGGGAATGTTGTTTGAGTTTCTTGTCCCACCAGGTCATGCCACTGCTTCAGCCCCAAATAAACACAGACACACTGTATTAATTAACGGGTGGCTAGGGCTTCTTATTGGCTAGCTCTCTCAATTATCAACCCATAATTACTAATCTATGTATTTCTATGTGGCCTTATCTTACCAGAGAATGCCTGGGGTGTCCTGATTTTCTGGTCTCTGCATGGGATCTCTTCAAGGTCTTTCTCTGCCTAACTTTCCTTGAATTCTCCTTGTCTCCTAGTCCTGCCTATCTTCCTGATTCTATTGACCAAACAACATTTTATTCATCAACCAATAAGAGAAACATATATACAGTAGGATATCTCCCATCGAGGGAAGATATGGAAGAAGCCACAGGCTCCAGTCTAAATTTATTTATTTGATGTCATGTGTTCAGTGTTTTGTTTGCATATTGTGGATATGCACATGTGCAAACCTGTTGCCTATGGCATTCAAATTGAGCATGAGATCCCCTAAAGCTGGAGTTACAGATGGTTGTGAGCCACCATGCGGGTGCTGGGGGTCAAACCCAGTTCCTTTGGAAGAGCAGTCAGTGCTAGTCATCACTTCAGTCCCGAGTTATCTGTCTTTATGGCTTTGTAGAAACAAACGCTAAGACACAGGGCTAGGAGTTAATAGGATACTTTGTCAGTTTGGGCATATCAATAGAGGGACTCAGCATTTTGCATCGATGGAGGAATCCTTTTCATTTCTGGTTGTGTCCCAGTTCCAATTCCCTTCTTTAACAAAGTTTATAAGGCTATATTATTAATTATGTGTAATAATGGACTTCATTACAACATTTCATACATGTGCACAGGCATTTTGATCACATTCACCATGACCTTTGCTGTCCCATCTCACTCCCCCTGATGACTTGTCCCCAACTCTTCACCCTTCTGCTTTGTTGTCATGTGCTGTTCCTCCTCCTAATGGCCCTGAATTCCACTAGAGTCTCACTGTCATTCAGACTACCTTCAAATTTTCAACCCTAATTCCTCCAATCCCCCTTTTATTTTCTCGTCTTCTCTCTCTGCTCCATTTCCAGAAATCTCTCCAAGTCCCATAGAGCAGAGCAGCTCAGGGAGCCTAGGGCTAGAAGAGATTCCTTATCCTCTGAGCTGTCCCTCCCATCTCAGGGCTTCCTGAGGAGGGGACATTTGGTTAGTCTGGAGTGATGGAGTGAGGATTCCCTGATCTTGAGGAGGAGAGGCGGCATGTTCTCAGTCTTGGTGCTCCTTAGTGTGGAAGGAGGATCCTGGGTGGGAGACTCTGGACTAGATAGAAGGCTGTATTCTTTCTTCCTCATAAGCTCTGTTTACTGGGGAGCAGGTAGGCTGGCAGATGGGAGGAAGTCCTGGTCACAGAGAAGAGGGTCAGAAAAGGGAGCCTTAAATGAACTGTAAGTCACCGACATAGGGCTTCTTTCAAATGGTGAAAGACACTTTCTGTAGAATTTGGGTGTAGATAAATATTGGCAGGACTTATATACGTCATGTTCAATCTTTAGCCTTTCCTATCATTCCTCCCCTATAGGATTGAGTATGGCAGCACAGCAATTAAGGTCCTCTGATATACCTCCAACAACATGTAACAGCTAGCGCCTACTCTGTAGATGACCTTCCATTGGTGACCATGACAGCACACACCTTCCCCAGAGCTCACAAGTCAATGGAAGTTGCATACCGAATACTGTTTGAAGGAAGAACAGCGTTGAGGTGGCACACAGCACAGGGACTGATAGAGAAGGAAGGGGCTGCAGAGCTTGAGCTCGCCCCTGCTTCTCTGTGCCATCTAAGGCTTGCCTAGAGATGCTCCAGCACGGCCATGCTGTGTGCTGAATGTTCCCTTTCTAGAGACTTCCTAGCTTACAATGCAGGCGTCTTTGCCCTCCCTATCTACTGAGTAGCTGTTCAGTTATGAGGATGAAATTCTTTTGGGAAATGGCCAGATGGAGAAGAACTTGCTTGAAGACAGATCAAATTCTGATTAGGAGTTCACTAATTTCAAGATTTAGATTAACAGTTCCTGTCACCTTAAGATCCCTGGGGTTTTTACTGTGTTCTTGTCATCATGTACTACCTAGACATGGCATCTTCTCACTGTCTGGAACACACTAGGATTGGGCTCTTCCTCCACAGGGCAGACTGAAATCAATCAGCCCCGCCCACCCCCTGCTGCACCCCCACCCTCAGAAACGTGCTGGGGATCAAACTGAAGTTCTGCTAATTCTAGACAAGTGCTCATTTCTAAGTTGTACCCTCAGACCTGAAATTTCTAGTACCATTATCAATCTGAAAAAAAATTGATACATGCCCAGCAAATGTTCACTTGTGACACATCTGAATTACTATTAGTCGTCTTCTGACACTAAACTTATTTATATGATAAATATACAGGCATAGACATGGATGAGGGTCTGGACAGCACATGCCTTTAATTCCAGCACTCAGGAAGCAGAGGCAGGCCGATCTCTGTGAGTTCAAGGACAGCCTGGTCTTTAGAGAGAGTTCCAGGAGAGCCAGAGCTGTTACACAGATAAACATTGTCTTAAGAAACCAAAAAAGAAAAAGAAAAAAAAATGAAAGGAAGGAAGGAATAGTTTTTCCCCAACAGGTAGAAGAATAGAAGCATGACCCCCCCCCAGCTCGCTCGCTCTCTCTCTCTCTCTCTCTCTCTCTCTCTCTCGCTCTCTCTCACACACACACACACTTAACTATCACCATTTTAGGGAATGTTATTGTTTGGGAAAGTGAAAAACTAGATGAGTGGTATAGGTGTGACAGGAAGGCAGGGGCCTGCCTTCTTTGGCTTCCTTTCCTCTCTGATATGTATAGTCCATTCTAGAATATGAGTTTGGCAGAGCTCATGAATCTGAA
>NW_024433974.1:0-12893 GCF_017639785.1 Mesocricetus auratus | reverse complement strand
TATGATGTTCATTAAGGAACGCTTATCTATCACCCAGGCCCTTGTTCTCACACAACAGTACCAAGCTCTTAAGCAAAAAGAGGGACCATAAGTTTTAAGATTAAAACTTCAGAAAAAGAAAAGGGGGAATGATAAAACTCAATACACCCCCCTTTTTGAGACTCAGAATGTTGCCTCAGTGGAAAATCCCCTGAGGTTCCTTTCCCTAAATAGGGAACAAGGTCGAACTAAAAAGAACACCTGGTCCAGAGTGCTGATGCAGGACACTGGCATGCTGTTAAGACAAGTTTAATCTTGACCTTGTGGTTTCTCTAGGAAGGATGAGTTATGCCCACACTTCTTACAATAGCTCTATTGCTTGCCAACGATCTGCACGTGCAGTGGCTCCACTTTTTACAATACCCCTATTGCTTTGCTTGCCAAAATTATGTACATAAAAAGAAAACTGTCCTAAAGCCCGGGGCTCTCAGCTAGCTTAAGCGGCTGGAGTGCCTGCAGATGCCTGGGTAAACAATAAACCTCTTGCAGTTTGCATCCAACTGTTTTGGTTATTCCACTCAGGACATCACAAGGTATTTAGGCTTATAACTTCAGGTCTTTCAGTTCCAGTTTTCCTCAAGACAAACTCATTGTTCTGCCAGATGGGCAAGAGGACACCAGGTGACAACTATTTCAAAACATAAAACACTGTTGTGTTAAGAACTTGCCTAATCAAACAAGGATTTCATTTAGGCCCTCAGACAGGGAGGAGGAACATTCCTGGGACAGCTACAAATAACCTGGGGCCTAGGTATTTTGTTCTTTCCCTAAGGGCCTGGTGTATTGATAATAAAACAGAGAGTCAGCCAGGTATTGGTGGCACATGCCTGTAATCCCAGCACTTGGGAGACAGAGGCAGGAGTATCTCTTTGATTTCAAGACCAGCATGGTCTACAAGAGAGAGTTCCAGGACAGCCTCCAAATCAATACAGAGAAACCTTGTCTCAAAAAACCAATAATAATAAAAATAATCATAATAATAATAATCATAATAATACAATAAAATAAAACAGAGAGCCTTGTCTAAGACAAGGAATTTGCTTGTGAGACCTGGTAAAGCTCTGGGAAGAAGACTCTGTGGAGTGGTTGCTTCATTAGTGGAAGCCAGCCTGGTCTACAAGAGCAAGTTCCAGGACAGTCTCCAAAGCCACAAAGAAACCCTGACACGAAAAACCCCCCAAAAAAGGAGCGATTCCTCTTAAGAATCTGACTTAGAATAAGACACAGCTTAAGCAAATCCTCCCTGCCCCAGCTTTTGACTTTTGTTTGTTCTGCCTTTCCTGTCTTCCACATCCCCTGGCACCCTCTACCTCAGAACCTAACAGGAAAGTATGACCCACTGTGTCATGTTGCTCGTGTGCTATGAAATAACTATGTTCATGTCTTTTCTGTTGAAGATCTACATTTGTCTAACTGTCAAACTTGCAGTTTCCTTTCACTATTTAAATTCTTCAGAGTGTAAGCTGGAGTTTGACCCCTAAAGAATTAAAGATCACAGCACATATGGACTGCAAAATCTGTTTTAGGAGCCAGGAGGTCATGGTCTATGTCTTTAATCCCAGCTCTCAGGAGCCAAAGTTTCAGTTTCCTTTGGTCTTTTGATGAAAAGTTGATTATATTTTCATGTTTTTGCTTTTGGCTCTTTATCTCCATCCCCTTCATTCTTTTCCAAATATGGTACACTTTCTCCATTACTGTAGAGTTTTTCTAAATATAGAAGTTACAATGTGTGAATGTGTGTATGATTTTTTCTAATTCTCTTGAGAATTCTGTTTCCACTTTGATTATAGCTTTGGAATCAGGCATCCTGTTATAAAGTGTTGGGAATTTTCTTTGGAATGTTTTCAATTCATGGTGTAAATTTACATTATAGGATATCTTAATGGTGATGCATCAAGTTCCTCATGATTATTTAATTACCTCTTCATTTATGTAGTCTCTTTCATTCCCATTGTTTTTAATCTGTGAAAAACTGTTACTGTTTTGCCTAAAAGCAGCTATGGGTCTTGTCTGGTGGCTCAGCACTTATTCTCCTTGGGCATGACCTGGATTCAGATGCCAACACCCAAATTTGGAGGCTCATAACTCCCCATACTCCAGAGCCTGGATATCTGACACCCTCTTCTCTGTTATGTCATATGTACATACATGGAAAAACTCAATAACATAAAACCTTTATATAAAAAATAATTAGGACAAACTTGTTTTCAAAATTCTTCTTACTCATAGAGAAAAGAGCAAAAAACCAGTCACTGTGGTGCATGATACAAATAATACAGTATTTTTTAATTTATTTAAAAATTTTACTTTTCAGTATATATACCCATGCCAGTTCCAATCCCTCTAACTCTCCTGCCCCCACATCTCCTAACCTATACCCCAGGCACTGCTCAGAGGGGGTAAGGCCTTCTTTGGGAGTCAACAAAGTCGTTTCATAGCAAGTTGAGAAGTACCAAGTAAGTCCATCCTGTACAATGACTGAGTCAGATACACCCCCTATAGGGTGTACCCTCCAAAAAGCTAGTTCTTGCATCTGAGATGGGTTCTGGTTCCACTGCCAGTCTCCCCCCAATAACTCAAGTCACATGACTGTCACACACATTCACAGGGCCTAGTTTAGCCCAATGCAGGTTCGAAGCTGCCAGTTTATAGTCTCTGAGCTCCCACATGTGACAGGAATAGGAGGTGTGGCTTTGTTGGAGTGGGGTTGTCCTTGTTAGAGGAAGTTATGTCACTGTGGGGTCAGGCATTGAGGTTTCTCATACTCAGGATGCTGCCCAGTGTGTCAATCAATGTTCTAATGTCTCTGTGTCAAGATGTAAGGACTCTAACCTCCAACACCACATCTGCATATAGAGGATGCTCAACTGAACCTGTGAAATTTTAAGTGACACACTTCAATTAAATTTTATCTTTGTAACAGTTGCTGTGGTTCATGGAGTCTCTTCACAACAATAAAATACTAACATAAACAGAAGTTGGTTCCAGGTACTTGGGTATTATTTTCATAGGCTGACCCTGTCACACAATTTCTCTGCTGTGTTCTCAGTAGTGTTGATTTGCTGGCTTGCCTCTCCCTTTATATCTGTTCATTGGGATTTCTCTCTCAAGGCTATAGCTACTTAAAGGGCCAAGAAATGCTGCATGTGAGCCTCCAAGTCAGTTTCCTTCTAAATTCACTGGGTGAATACATTATATTGTCCATGCCATGGAATAAGTGTGGGAAGCACCAGAATTATATGAATACACTATCAAGGAAGCATTCGTATACAACGCAATTATCACATGTCCTGTATTACACATGTGTGGGTTGTTTTAGGACACAGTGACCTATGATGATGTGCACATCAACTTCACTCAGGAAGAGTGGGCTTTGCTGAATCCACCCTAAAAATGGCTCTACAACGAATGTGATTCTGGATACCTACAGGGACCTCACTGCCATAGGTGAGACTGAATTTTCCTTCATGATTTAAAATAAGGTGAAGTCTGTTTCTTTGTTGTTGATGCACTTCTGTAATTTTAATTGAGAAAAGGGAAACTTAGGTAAATAAGGCATAATTCTAATATTCATTAGATATTAACTTAAATTTGATGCAAATTCCTTTCATATTTCATGTATTTTCTGGTATTGTATTTTAGGCTACAAGTGAGAAGGTCATAATATTGAAGAACTTTGTGACAGTTCTAGAAGAAAAAGAAGGTAATTTTCATGTGCAAGCTTATGCAAATTTTTATTACAAACCATAAAATCTATGCTGTAGAAAGGCCAATCTTTTCAGGTTCATACCACCCAGATATATTAAACAGTATACACATTGAATAGGTGATATGTTTATGTCCAAAGAAATTTAAGAAAAAAGATTCTATAATGAAGCTGTCAACTACTCATATATTTGTGACTTAGCTAAGTATACTGTAAGGGTGAGATTATCAGAGTCAAGAAGGATGTTTTGGAGGAACCTTAATCCTTATATGACCTGTCTCTGAGGAAAAGTAATACAATCTGTGGGAAAGAAATGTGCAAACATTTTATTTGTTATTCTTGCTTTAGTAAGAGTATATTGTCCAGTGGGGCAGTGGTAGTGCATACCTTTAATTCCACCACACAGGAGGTATAGGCAGCAGGATCACAGAAAGCTGGAGGCCAGCCTGGGTACAGAGTGAGTACTAGGACAGAATCCAAAGCTACACAGAGAATCCTATCTCAAAAAAAAATGAAAAAGTGAATATCACGTATCACTCTAAATACAAGCTATGTGGGCATAGAATATGGAAAGAAGCAATGTAGCCCCTCTCACTCTTCGGGCAACTATAAAATATGGATGATATTTAGTAGTTCCCCACCTTGAGTATCTGTGTTAAATGTGATACAAGATTACAGTTACTTGGATTTCCAACTTCCTTGGGAAGACATCAATGAACTCACACTAAAGAAAAGCCCTCTGAGGCTTAGAATGTGTGAAAACATTCATTTGTCCTGGTACATTTAGCCAATGAAATATGATTCAAAATACAGGAAAGTATGACAAAGCTATGAGTTCATCCAGTTCTTTTCGAATATGTGAAAAATCTTACATAAATAAGATGCCATAGGTGTGGGCCATGAAATAAATGCTCTTCTAACTCTCTGTCACAGGTATCTCCATAGCCACAAAACAACCCCTCATGAATGGAAGCATCCTGAATATAAAACTTAAGAACTGATTCATCTGCCGGGTGGTGGTGGTGCATACCTTTAATCCCAGCACTCAGGAGGCAGAGACAGGCAGATTTCTGTGAGTTCGAGGCCGGGCTGGACCGACAGCCTCCAAAACAATACAGAGACCCAGTCTCATAAAACCAAAAAAATAAATAAAAAGAAAAAAAGAACTGATTCGTCTTTGCAATTAGGCAAAATTTTAAACTCAATATATATAGACACTACAGTTCATCAGTATAATGGAAGTGGTAAAGCTCTTACATGTGCCATTTATCAATGAAGGAATGAAATAACCCATCCAGGACAGAAAACCCTGTGAATGCACTCAATGTGTTAAAACCTTTGTGTGTTTCAGGCATCTTCAAAGACATGAAAACATTAATACTGGAGAGAAACCATATGAAGGTCTTCAAAATGGTGGAGTCTTTGCATGTCAGAGTTGTCTCCAACTCCATAAAGTAACAGGTGCTGGAGAGACAGCCTATGAATGTAATCAATGTGGTTAAGCTTTTTCACAAAACAGCAGTCTCATAAGTCATGAAACAACACATATTAGACAAAAACCCTATGAATGCGATCAGCATGGTAAAGCTTTTTCTCATGACAGTGGTCTTCAATATCATAAAAGAACATACATTGGAGGGAAACACTATGAATGTAGTCACTGTGGTAAAGCTTTTGTAAGTCATAGTTATCTTAAAAGTCATATAAGAAAACACACTAGAGAGAATCCCTATGCATGTTATCAATATGGTGAAGTTTTTTCACAGAACAGTCATGTTTACGTACATCAAAGAATTCACATAGGAGAGAAACCCTATGAATGTAATCAGTGTGGTAAAGCTTTTGCAAGCCAGAGTCATCTTCAAAGACATAAAAGATCACACATAGGAGAGAAACCCTATGTATGTAATCAGTGTGCTAAAGCCTATTCACAAGCCAGTAGTCTTAAATATCATAAAAGAACACGTACTGGAGTGAAACCTATGTTTGTAATCACTGTGGTGAAGCCTTTTCACATGACAGTGGTTTGAAAGCACATGAAAGAATGCATAAAGGAGAGAGACCCTATGGATGTAATCAATGTGGTAAAGCCTTTTCATGACAAGGCCATCTTGTAAGTCATAAAAGAACACATACTGGAGGGATACCATATGAATGTAATCAGTGTGGCAAAGCATTATCATGGGCCATTTTTCTTAAATATCATAAAGGAGCACATACTGGAGAGAAACCATATGAATGTAATTAATGTGGTAAAGCCTATTCACATGTCAGGAGTCTTCTATATCATAAAAGAACACATACTGGAGAGTAACCGTATGCACGTAATCAATGCGATAAAGCATATTCTCAAGTCAGCAGTCTTCAGTATCATAAAAGAACACATACTGGACAGAAGCCGTATGAATGCAGTCAATGTGGTTAAGCTTTTTCACATGTCAGTGGTCCTAAATATCATAAAGAAACACACACTGGAGAGAAACCGTAGGAATGTAATCAATGCTGGAAAGCCTATCCACATGTCAGCAGTCTTCAACATCATAAAGGAAAACACAGACCCTGTGAATGAAACCAATGTGGTAAAACCTTTTAAGGAATCACACTGCAGAGAAACCCCTTAATTGAAAGCAGTGTGGTAAAGCTGTGCACTCTGCATAATTCAATAATCTGTGAGCTCCTGAAATTTTTAATATTGAAGGAAATCTTGGTATAATAGATTTGGTAGGATCTTCAATGACCACACATTTAGTCACACAAGATTCTGAGGGAAAAACTTCTGACAAGTGTCACCAATCTGTTCAAGCATCATGATGTGTCTGTTGTGTTTGCACCTGCAAACTCTTATGTACAAATGTCCTACGAATTCACTGATAAGGGAACCCTATTTGTTTCCATGCTTTTCTTTAATTGCAGAAAAAAACTTAACTCAGATGACTTGATTTCTCTAAATTTAATCCCACATGCTTGCTTTCTGTTCCATGAACCAATGCATGATAAAGGGAAACTGTTAAGACTTTAAACGCCTCAACCCCTGGGATACAGGAATGAGTGCGTACAAGGGAAAATATTCACCTGTGAAAATCTGTTTGGTTAGAGAATGGATTGAATTTAATTACGTGATGTCAGTGTTTGGGTTTATGACAGGTCATGCATGTTTCCAAGAAAGGTAGGCCCTCATGTTTTTCTGTAGCAGAGACTACAGAAAGTTCTCAAAACCCTGCTGTAGCTCCTGGCAATGATCTTTTAATAATTTTGCTCATCCATATCTCTAACCCTATTCATATTTTAATCCCTTTTTGTATCATCTTACTATCAGGTAATGGGGAAGAAATCATGGAATAGAATTTCCTATTCATGTAAACAATTTGGTAGAGTCTTTAGACTTCATACTTGTGTTCATTTTCAATAAAATGTTTTCTCATGTGAAGACAGGTGTCAATGGGTTCAGTGAACCCAAGATAAAGGATTAATGGGTGTTTTCTTGGGGAACAACTTACACAGATAATAAAAAGAGCCATTGAGGCACTCCTGCTCCAGAATATGCAATCTCTGCCCTTATGACAGTATCAGAAACCAGAGAAAGAGAAACAGAGAAACAGAGAGACAGAGAGATAGAAAGAGAACACACCCATGCTTCTCCAGCTTCATATCAGTTTATAGCACAGGAGACACCAAACGATCCCTCCCTCTGGCTCTGATTGGCTTCTGAGTCCTGAGTGACAGGACCAGGTGAGCAGAAGAGACACAGCACAGTGGTTTATTCTTAGCCAAAATTTCCTGCATCCCCTGGAGAACAGAAAACCAGAAACTGTGAGGTGAATCCTGAGGTCGGGGATTTTACCACCCCCTGGGTGTGGAGTCAGTAATAGCAGGTTTCTAGGGGCAGATTCACTTAGTGAGGCATTAGAATGATGGCATGAGTAACATGAGAAGCTAAACTTAACTATCTTCAAAATCTACTTATCTCTGCGAGCCTGGCTTTCACCATATGCAGAACAAAGCAGAACTCTTCCCAGGTGCTTTGATGAGTTATAACAGACTGCTTGATGAGGAAAAATAATATTCTCAGAGTTGGAAGCCAGTGGACTTTAAAGCAGAAAGGCTGCATTTGAGGGTCACCTTCTTCTGTTACTAACCAGCCAGAATCAGTCGCTCATCCACAGGAAGCCAATTAAATGAACCAACATATCTAGTGTCATGGCCAACTATAATGCAGGCACTCTGTAGTCTAGATGAACAGATCTCTCTGATGTCCTAGGATAGCATATTCTATAGTGCGAGGTCTAGGCCAGCCAGGGAGTCACAGTAATGCTATTCTTAAAAAGAAGAGAAGAAAAATAACACAAAATATAAAATGACAAAATTAAGAAAAATTTAAAACATATTTATTCATTTTGACTAATTTGGAACAATAAAGAAAACAGCCGGTGAATAATCCATCACTGATAACAGGCTGAGATAGAAGGGAAATATATACAAAACTCCATAATCTAATGAAGACACTTAATGCCCCACAATTATGGTATCTTTTTATATGGGAATTTTCACATATTTGAAAAGAAGTTGAGGAACTCAGAACTTAAATTTATTGCCTTCATAAGTTTTCCTATAGTGTGTGTCACACTACACTGGCAGAACACACCAGTTATAAATGGAAGTATTCACACATTGCAATGCTCATAGGGGTTTTCTGAAGTGTGTGTTTGTTGATGTCTTTCCAATGAAGTTGAAAGAGCAATTAATTGTAAACTTGTATCAGATTCTACAAATCTACTTTCATGTTTTCTAATTGTCCCGAGAGTGAGGGGTAGGCTACATTTCTTCTTTCCATATTCTAGGCTCACATGGCTTGTATTTAGAGTTACATATGATGTGCTTACTGTCTTGGATTTTTGAGACAGGATTTTTCAGTGTTGGTTCAGAACCTGTGATAGAACTCACTTTGTAGACTGCTCTGGCCTCCAACTCACAGAGATCCACCTGCCTCTGCCTCCTGAGTGCTGAGATTAAAGGTATGTGCTACCCGTGCCCCACTGTACATGATGCTATTATTAAAGAAAGAATGACAAATAAAAGATTTCCACATTGTATTCACACAGTTTGACTTTATTTTCCTCATAGGCACGTGGTATAGGAGTAAGGATTCTCCACCACAACCTTCTAGATTCTCACAAACAGACCCTTTTTATATACTTAGCATTCACGAGTATATGAGTAATGACAGTTTCACTATGGACTGTTACTATATAGAGGGTCTTGAACATACACTTATTTCTTACACAGTGATTACAACACTTAAAATGTCTGACTGGCATAAAATGAAATGGTTTGGCATGTCTACAGCATAGCTCGCATGGTGCTATCATTCAAATGCTAGTAACTGTTTACACATTGTTTCCTTGTCTTTATTTTTCACAGGCATGCCTTGCAAACACAGAGTAGTTACCTGACACGGGGGTATATGATTTTATGAGAAAGTAAAAATCATCAATATAAGTTAAGCTGTATTTATTTACACTGTTACTTTTCTGTAAAACTTCCAGTACCCATTATGTTTTCTTCAGAGTCAAATTTACATAAATATCCCCCTGGACGTAGTATACAGGAAGCTATTCTTCTTACTTAGAATGAGACAGACATTAAGAGAGACCTCCCTGCCCCAGCTTTTATCTTTTCTTTGTTCTCCCTTTACTATCTTTTTTGTCTTCTGTCACCTCTACCTCAGCACCTGTCAGTAAAGTATGACCTGCTGTTTCATGTTACCAGTGTAGTGCGAAATAATTATGGTAATGTATTTTCTGTTGAAGTCTTTCAGTTCCTAACTGTCTTGACTTTCAGTTTTCTGTCACTATTTAATTTTTTCAAAGTATAAGCAGGAGACTGAACCTAAAAGAATTTGAAGATGACAGCACATTTGGAAATTCAAACTGTTTTATGAGCCAGGCAGTGGTGGTGCATGTCTTTAATCCCTGCACTCAGTAATCAAAGGCAGGAAGATCGCTGTGAGTTTGATGCCAGCCTGATGTACAGAGAGAGATACATCGAGGACATCTAGGGCTGTTGCACAGAGCAACTCTGTCTCAACAAACCAAAAAGAATGTGTTTTAGGCTCTCTCATCTTTGAACATTAGACAGAGATGAATGCATGCTATCATTACAGAGATATTTCTTTATTAATCTCTTAGTCTGTGGAGTTATTTCTAATTGGATAGGCTTATTAATTGTAGCACATCAGCACTTCCAGCATTTTAGAGAAAAGGTTTCTAAGACAAGCTCTCTCATGTTGACACAGGTGGCCTTGATCCCATTCTGTGTCTTTCCAGGGCAAAGACCTTGATGGTGTCGCATTTACCCCTTCTTAAATTAAGTGACTATATGACATCAGGGTTTTTAAATCATCCATTTTGATCATATAATTGACTGTCCATTGTAGTCACAGGAGAAGGATTTGCATGTAGAGAATTTTATCTGTCTTTAGACCAGCATAGGAAAAAATTTTGTTGGGTGCACTGCAAGGGAGATATAGGGAAGGAAATCAGCTGGTTGAGTCACTATCATGAAAAAGGACCTGATTGTGCCAATGTGATAATTTGAGTGTAATCTCATAGGGAGTGACACTATTAGAAGGCGTGGCTTTGTTGCAGTGAGTTTGGCAAATTTGTCTCATACAGTATACTAATATTGATGCATCCAATTCCCAGTGATTATTTATTTAGTTTTTTACTTATACTTATGTAGGCTCTTTTATTCTCATCAATTTTAATCTGTGAAAGATTTCATTGTTTTGCCTAAAAAGTACGATCGGCCTTGGCAGGTGGCTCAGCACTTATTCTTCTAGGGGATGACCTGAGTTCAGATTCCAACACTCAAATTTGGAGGCTCAGTACTACCTCCTACTCCATATCCAGGGTATCCAACAGTGTCTTCTCTGGTACGCCACATGTACACACTTGGAAAACCTCTCTCACACACAAATTCTGTATACAAAAATTGGTATAATCTTAGTTTCAAAATTCTTGCTAGATATAGAGAAATGAGAGGAAAACCTGTCAATTTAGGTGAATAATACAAATCATACACTGTTTGTTTTTAAATTTATTTTAAAAACTTTGCTTTCATTTTACATACCAGCCTAGTTCTCCTCCCTCTCCATCTCCTGCCCCATGCCTATCCCACATTGCATTCACCGTTCACTCAGCAGAAGGGGTAATTTCTTTTAAAGGTGTAATTTCTTCTTTTGGGAGTCAACAAACTCTGGCACACAGAGTTGAGGAAGAACAAATCGCCTCCATCCTTTATCAAGACAGAGGAAGGCATCCCCCATAGGGAGTGTTCTCCAAAAAGCCAGTTCTTGCATTTGGGATGGGTCCTGGTTTCATTGCCTGGGTCCCCCCAATAATTCAAGTCATGTAACTGTCACCCACATTCACAAGGGTCTAGATTAGTCCCATGTAGGTTCCCAGCTGTCAGTCCATATTCTCTGAGCTCTCACTAGTGACAGGAGTAGGAGGTGTGGCTTTGTTCGAGCAGGATTTTCCTTGTGAGAGGAAGTTTGTCACTGTGGGGCCAGGCATTGAGGTTTCTCATACTCAGGATGCTGCCCGTGTGTCAATCAACTTCCTGTTGCCTCTGAGTGAAGATGTGAGGACTCTGACCTTCAGTACCACATCTGCCTGCACGCTGTCATGTGCTCTTTCATGATGAAGAATAACTGACCCTCTGAAATGTCAAGCAAGAACCCTCAATTAAATGTTTTCTTCAAAAGAGTTGCCATGGTTCATGGTGTTCCTTCACAGCAATAAAAACCTATCAAAGACAGAAGTTGGTACCAGGTACTGGGGTATTGCTGTGATAGCCTGACCCTATCAAACAATTTCTCTGGTGTGTTCTCAGTAGTGTTGATGTGATTGGTTGCCTCTCTATGGCTGTTCGCTGGGATTTCTCCCTAAAGGCTATATACTACTTAAAGGACCAAGAAATGGTGCATGAGAAACTTCTACTCAGTTACCTACTAAAGTGGCTGGGTGAATACATTGTAATGTCCATGTCATGAAATAAGTGTGGGAATCATCAGAATTTTATGAATATATTGCCAAAGAAGCACACATTTATAATGTGAGTATCATACTTCCTGTATTACACATGTGTGGGTTATTTTAGGATTCAGTGACCTATGATGATGTGCACATTGGCTTCACTCAGGATGAGTGGGCTTTTCTGGATACTTCCCAGAAAAGTCTCTATAAGGATGTGATGCTGGAGACCTACAGAAAACTCACTGCCATAGGCAGGACTGAATTTTCCTTCATGGTTTAAATAAGGGAAAAGTGATTGTTGGTTATTGATAATCTTCATTACTTTGATTCAGAAAATGGAAAATTAGGTGAATAAGGCGTAGTTCTAAGGCTCATTGTATATAGTAACTTAAATTTTGTTCAATTTCATGTAGCATAACCCATATTTTCTGGTGTTGTATTTTAGGCTACATATGGGAAGATTATAATATTGAAGAACATTGTCATAGTTCAACAAGTCTTATAAGGTAATTATCATGGGCAAATGTATGTAATCTGAGTCTGAAGAAAATTTAATGGGTACTTGAAGTTTTACAGAAAAGAAACAGTATAAATAAGCACTGTTTAATATATATTGATGATATTTAATTTCTCATAAAATCATATTCCTCAGTCTCAGAAAGCTATTCTCTGGAAGGAATTACTGTGAAAAATAAAGACAAGGAAACAATGTGTAAACAGTTACCAGCATATGAATTAGAGCCCCATGAGAGCTGTACTACAGAAATGCCAAAACATTTCATTTTATACCAGTCAGATATTTTAATCATTATTATCATTGAGTAAGAGATAAGTGTATGTTCAAGAGCCTCTAAGAAATAACAGTCTATACTGAAACTATCATTACTCATATACTTGTATTATACTCATATATTCTGCTAAGTATATCAAAAGGGTCTGTGAGAATCTAGAAGGTTGTGGTGGAGAATCCTTAATCCTATAACATGTGTCTGTGAGGAAAAGAAAGTCAAACTGTGTGAATGCAATGGGAAAATCTTTAATTTGTCATTCTTCCTTTAATAAGAATATCATGTACAGTGTGGCAGGGGCAGCACATACCTTTAATCTCAGCA
>NW_024433973.1:0-665 GCF_017639785.1 Mesocricetus auratus | reverse complement strand
ATCACCATCCCTGAGTTCACGATCTATTATAGAGCTATAGTCCTGAAATCTGCTTGGAATTGGTACAAAAGCAGACAGGTAGACAAACTAAATCGAATTGAAGACCCTGATATCAACCCACACAACTTTCAACAACTTATATTTGACAAAGAAGCTAAAACTATACAATGGAAAAAAGAAATCATCTTCAAAAAATGGTGCTGGCATAACTGGATGCTGGCATATAGAATAATATGGATAGAACCATGTCTATCACCATTCACAAAACTTAAGTCCAAATGGATCTAAGACCTCAACATAAAACCAGCCACACTGAATCTCTTAGAGGAAACAGTGGGAAGTACCCTTGAACAAATTGGTACAGGAGTCTGCCTCCTGAACATAACAACAGTAGTACAGACACTGAGATTGACAATTAATAAATGGGACCTGAGGATAATCTGCAGGGAAAAGGAAACAGCCAAAAAACAAAACAAAATGACAACGCACAGAATGGGAAAACATATTCACAAACCCCACATCTGACAGAGGGCTGATCTCCACAATTTACAAATAAATCAAGAAGCAAGTTCTCAGAACACCAAAGGATCCAATTTTAAAATCGAGTACAGAACTAAACAGAGAATTTTAAATAGAGGAAATCCAAAATGGCCGAGAGACACTTG
>NW_024433972.1:0-521 GCF_017639785.1 Mesocricetus auratus | reverse complement strand
ATCATATCAGTGAACTCAAAGGACTTTTGTACATATGAGATTGCAGGTGCAAACACAACAGAGATATCACAATGCTGGAACAGATTGTTGACACTTGTCAAATGTTTTTCCCTGAAGAATCTTGTGTAACTAAATGTGTGCTCATTGCAGATCTTAAAAAGTCCTTTATACCAAGATTTCCTTCAATATTAAAATTTTCAGGACCTCACAGACTATTGAGTTATGCAGAGTGAATAGCTTTACCACACTGCTTATAATTATAGGGTTTCTCTACTGTATGATTCCTTACCAAGACTTTACTACATTGGTTTTATTCATAGGGACGGTCTCTGGTATGTGTTCTTTTATGATATTGAAGACTCCTGACATGTGAATAGGCTTTCCTGCATTGACTACATACATCGGGTTTCTCTCCAGTGTGTGTTCTTTTATGGTATTGAAGATTCCTGACATGTGAATATGCTTTACCGCAATGATTACATACATAGGGTGTCTCTCCATTATTTTCACAAGATTCACTC
>NW_024433971.1:0-12773 GCF_017639785.1 Mesocricetus auratus | reverse complement strand
TTAACACATGTAAACATTAGTGTACTGCTGTGAATCTAGTAGCAGACCCTTAACAGAATGGCTGTGTGACCTTTTATAAATTTGTGAGAAATTTTTTATTTATTTCTATTAATATAATTTAAAATTGCTTTCTGACAGTTACAAACATTATAATATGCATACTGATTAATCTTACCCCTCACATTCACTTGCTTAATGTGTACCTATCCACTTCATATAAATCTCTTTCCCATACTCATTTTTATTTGTTTTTGCGTGTGACTCTAAGAGTTTAACCAGGGTTGTCCGTGTGACTATGGTTTTGGAACTATCCACTGGAGTCTGGTGGTCTCAACAGTGGACACATAACTAAAAACAATGACAATTTCTCTACCAGAATATATCAATAGCCAATAGTTCAGCAATAAACCGTTGGGTCTCATGAAACACCCCCCATCTGTCATTGATTACTGACAAGTCCAGTCTTCTCAATAATTAATTAGTGAAAGTAATTGTGGCTTCTTTGGGTGAGTTTATAATACCAAAGATTGTCTTTGACTTACAGAATAAATATTAAACCCTTTCTCCCTATCTTCTAGCTCTCACATTTTTCCTGCCCTTCCTTTTCAATGGGCTCTGAGACTCACAGGGAATCTTATAAATGCCTTCCTTAGTGCCGGGCTATCAATCATTATGGGTTATCAGCATCTTGGGCAACCATGAGACTGTCCATTCACTATCAATGGATGCAGAGATATTTCTCTAATTAATGCTGAGAAAGAACCTTTTGTCCATAGGTATAAACATAGTTATTTATAAGATATTTTGATAGTATGTCAAATCATTTTGTCAGCAGCAAGGGTAAGTTCCTCCATCCCACCTGTGACCTTCCCAGCCATTTGTGGTTAAATGGGTTTACAATATCAGGCATGGAGCTTTTAGTCTGTAGTATGTCTCTAATATAAGTGAAGGAAATAAATACTCATTACACTGCTACACTGGTGAACATATCTTTCTGACAAGTGGGTTTTGTAGTTTATTTTGTTCACAGGTAGGAAAGACTATTGATAACCAACACCAGCACGACGAGCATCCCAGTAACATCTATAGCTCCTTATGGCACTTTGAAATCTCAGCATAGAAATGTAGCATCCAGCTCGGTTCCAGTTAAACTTTCTCTATAGCTTTTGACCATGGAATATGCTGTCTTCAGCTATATAGTCTTATTCACTGTTTCTGATGGCCAGCCAAGAGGACTAACACGAGTTTGTAATGCTTGGGGGAACCTCTCTCTCAAAACAGGTCGACAGCATGTCTGATAATAATACCCGAGATTGTCCACCCACCCATGGTGCACACCCACAAAAGCAAACAGCACATAGTGATGTATGCATGCATGTGTGCATTAAAATATACAGGCAACCCATAACAGAGGAGAACAGAGCTTTTTAACAGTTGGCAATGACAAACTGAGTTATCAAATTGTAATAGATTACAAAATATTTTACTAGATCCTTATCCCTCATGCTAGGCAATGGGCAACTTAGAATGGTGTAGACTCCACTGAAGCCTCAACTCATTTCTTTGCTCCTAAGTGAATTTGTTTTGAATTTTTAGATGTGTGACTTTAGCATGGAATGCCCGTAAAGACCAGGGAAATAGACAGGGAAAAATGATGTGGAAAGGCTTTAAAAGACAGGAGATGGTAGAACACATAATATGTAAAAGTGGAGAGATAGATTATTGTAGTGGAAATGTCTTAGGAAATATAAGAGTGAGGGAACAGTGATGAGGGGAGGGTTAATCAAAACTGATGATGTATTAAAAGCCATTTGGAGACCTACTATTTCGTAAGGTAGGCGACAAATATAAGAGAAGGCTCTGAATGGAAGTACCCTGCATGGATAGTTCAGCTCCCAGAAGCTATAGACAACTAAACAAAATTCCTACTACCAGGTATGTTATATCATCCTATGAGAAGCCCACAGGTCTCCAAAGCAATGAAAACTATTAGCATTTATTTTGATTGCAAAACAGGACCCAGTTAGTAAACCCTACAGCTGAAGACATCATATGATCTAGTTAGGACATACAGAAAAGATGCCAGTGCTGGACTGAGTGTTTGCTTCCTGCTAGTTAGCCGCACAGTACCAGCAGAGTGATTCAAGCTGCCAGGGAGGAAAAATCATCAATAGTCTCATCCAGCTGCAAACCTTGCAAGCTGTAATAACAGCATGTCAGGAAAGGTATGATCATTGGCGCAATGGTGGCATGAGTATTATGGAAGTAACCAACCAGCTTGTGACTGGGTGAATGTCCTTTCAAAAGAAGAAATTCATGTTTGACAGAAAAGGTAATTCTTCTCCAAAAGCCATGAATGGGGAGTTCATAGGTCCTAGGACACAAACTACACCACATGTCTCCAGTAGCATATACTCAGTGAGGACAGATGGTCACCCACATCTCCCCAGAAGCAGACAGTGAGGACATAGAAGCACCCACATCTTCGCTGATGCCAGCTTATTTCTTTTCTTTTTCAGGCTACAAAGTAAAAGTCTTTATTTTGTTTTTAAAAATAATGGAAAAAGAATATAAAATATTCACAATAAATGTTAGATTAGAAAATCTGGTTATATTGGCAACGAAACTTTGTGGATTTCTTTGTTTTGGGTTTTTAATGAAAGCCAGATTATTTATAAAATGCTGTTTCATTTATTCTCATCATCTCTGGTTTTACTCTGCTATCAAACACAATTGTTCCAGACACCCTGATATCAAACCATCTTTAATGTGATCTGATCTGATACAAAGGTACAGGAACTTTTACAGAGATTGGCACCTACCTGGAACAGTTAGGAATTAGGCTTTTTTGGGCAAACAGAGAGAGAACAAAGTGTTGAGTCCATCATTGTGAATACAGCACTCTCATGCCCAGAGACATTAATAACTCTAAGTACAGATAAAAGAACAAAGTTCTAAAAACAACTTATTATTGACTTTCCCTTAGAGACAAGTATGACTAAAGGACCAGATGACAATCAGACTTACATCAAAGCAGTTGGGATGGACACTTGAGTTATGGATACGTGTTCAAATAAGCTATGTCCAAATAAGAAATTAATGTTTTCAAATGATTCAGAGCATTAGCTGAGAATTTCCTTCTTCATCAACAAACATTAAATACGCAAATAGTAAACAAAGAGGTAATGTCTTTCTGATTGGCCCACACATTGGAGGCCCATGGAATAAAAAGCCCTGACTGGAACATCTTGCTACACTGTTCAAAACTCACCTGTGAACACAGTATCAGCCTCCATACCTGATACCATGGCCCTCTCCATATGCCCACCTTGCTGTCAGCCTGGCTGCTGCAAGACCATCTACTGCTGGACCACCTGCTGCCCACCCTGCTGCCCTGATTCCGGCTGCCCTGAGTCCATCTGCTGCCAGCCATGCTGTCCTCCAAGTTGCAGCACACCCTGCTGCCAGTCCAGCAACAGCAGCAACAAAACTGTCAACACTTGCTCCAGAGGCCTCCAACCCACCAACCTGCTGTGAAAGCACCTGCTGCAAGACCAGCAGTTCCAAGCCAACTGGTGTGAGCATCTGCTGCAGCACACCTTGTTGCCAGCCCTGCTGCTGTGAGCCCACCTGCTGCCAGCCATGCTGCCAACCCTGCTCCTTAAAGATCAGCTGTCACCCACCTTGCTGTGAAACCAGCAGCTGCAAGACTACCACTAGCAAATCAAACTGTGTGAGCATTAGTTGCAGCACACCCTGCTGCCAGCCCTGCTGCTGTGTGCCCTCCTGCTGCCAGCCATGCTTCTTCCAGCTGTGCTGCCAACCAACTTGCTGTGAAGCCAGCAGCTGCAAGACCACCTCTTTCAAACCAGCCTGTGTGACCCTCAGCTGCTGCAATCCCTGCTGCCAGTCCTGCTGCTGATGAACACAAGGAGCATCTGCACAGCCATGCTCTGTGGAGAGCTGACCTGCCCTAGCTGCAGAAACCCACACCTTAACCTTTGCTGAACACCTTCAGATTCTCCCCAGGAGACCTGACAAATGCAAATTCTTACTTAGGTGTGGGAAATGCTTTGAGAAAGGATGGAGTCCCTCTCCCTCACTCTCCTCATCCCCAGTGATTATGGATCTTGTGCCATCTTCATGAGGGGCTGGTGTGAAGGTCTGGTATCAGTTTAGGATCTGAGCCTAGATCTTCATATCTCTCATGAAATAACTTATGAAAACACTTCCCCCAAAATTAAACTTCTTTTAACCAGTTATCTTCTCAACTATCTTTTCTTCTGATTTACACACAGATTTTTGTGTACTACCACCTTCTTTCTGCTATTTATGTGTTGTGCCCGAAAACAAGTAATTAAATAAACTCTGTGCCATCATCATTCCACAGTGTCTGTCATATTATATTGATAAATCACTTAGTGAAAAATCTACACAATCAATTAAATTTTAAATACTAAACTTTGTGCCCTGTATCCGTTACTGTAAGAATGGTACTAAACAGTATATCCAAGCAAGGTTTATATCTGAAATAATTGAAATGGATTACCTGATGATAGGCATCTTCCTAGTTCCTCCAATCCCAGTTTCCATAAACCAAGAGTCTCCTCTTTTCCATTTGTTATGGACTTGTATAAACAACATTTGGATGAAATCACATGTGCCAATGACATTTCTGTCATATTTTCTTTATCTGTTTACTTGTCAATGGGCATCTAAGTTTTAGCCACAGCTTATCAATTGTTAATGGCATTAGCATAAAACTGGGAGTGTCCATATCACTTAAGAATTCTGATGACAACAGTGCCATTTGCTAGAAAACAGCTGCATATGAGATTGTACTAGTGAGTGAAATAAAGAAACTCAAAAGACAAACTATCAACCATGTGCTCTCATTTGTAAACCCAATTTTACACAGATACTACAAATCTTATAGATGGTGAGAAAGAGAGTGACTAGTCAGAGGATGGTCTATGGCAGAGCAATTATCATCAGAGTACATGAGTATATGATATACTTGAAGGGAATTTAAGATTTCCTAACTACGTTCAATAATGGGAACTATTAAAAATAAAAATTTAAAGTAATATCAGATTCTGATGTCAATTAACTTGAGCAAATATCCTGAGACATGTCTGCTGAGTCATAAAGTAGCTTTTATTTATTTTTGAGGTGTCTTTGTAATGTTCAGCACACTTGCTATTCTAATTCATATTCGCCCTGCTGTGTGAGAGTCCCAGTCTAGGCTAGAGAGATGGTTTCATGTTAAGACCACACAATGATCTTGAGTGGCACCTCGTTCAGGTATCAGCATCTACAGAGCACTTCACAACCACCTGTTATTCTAGTCCCAAGGAATCCAATATCCTCTTCTGACATCCCTTGGCATATGGTATACCTACATACATGCAGGTAAGAACATGAATACACACAAAAATAATAAATAAATCATTTTAATTTTTAAAATTTTAAGGATGATAATTTCTCCACATGATTGTCAATAGCTTTTGGTCTCTTCTTTTTCTGATACAGACAGAAAACATTCCAACTTTTTACACACTCAAATAATATGTCAGTGTTTGTAAATTTATCATACCCTCATGACAAAATAAAGGACACAGGGAAGGAATACTGTTGCTCTCCTACACTGTCCTTGGAAAGACATGGTATATGTATCTCTCTGGACTCAAAACTTCTATGCTTAACCTTGCAATTCTCTTAAGAAAACGAACAATCCTTCACATCAACTTCACCAGGGCCTAATCTCCGGATCACTGAGTTATGCCTTTTCGAATGTTGTCTTTGCATGAAATGGCTTTGTAGCTATTATTCTCCTTAAAAGCCACACAACAGCAAAAAACAACAACAAACAGAATATTTATAGCCCTGGCTGTCCTGGAACTTTCTCTCTGTAAACCACAATGGCCTTGAACTTATAGAGGTCTGCCAGCCTCTGCCTCCCAAGTACTGCGATTAAAGATGTTGTGGTTCACAGTAGGATTATTGTACTACTTTTAAGTTGTACCCTCCAAAGGAATTCTGAACTCTAGATTTCTCACTTGGGCACTTCTTTTGTCATTTTCACAGCAAGAGTTGTGGCTTAGTACGAAATGTTCTGCCATTTAAAATTTGTTCAAATCCTGCAAATGCCTTTAACTTGAACTCAGAATTCAGTTTCATACATGACATTTCTCTAGACAGCCATGAAGACATCCAGGAACATGGATATTCTTAGGAAACAGGATACAGTAGGAAGCTGAATAAAAAGACTCTAAAAGACACTATGCTGTCCTGAACTCCACCCCAAGATTCATTACCATTCATTAATACCTTCCTAGTGAATTCCTGCCTGAAGGTGTCATCTCCTGCCAGGGAGCTTTCAACTCAGATGAAAGCTACATCAGAGGAGAGATAAAGGAATAGGAAATCCTCCAAAACTGGGTTCCTACCCTGAAGAGTTCAAGGAAGATGTTCCCACTCATTTTCTAAAATCCTCCTCTCTCTCTCTCCTGACTCAGAGAAGATCTTCGCATCCTATATTTATGTAAAAACTTGCTTGTCCAGTCCCTTCCCCTTCTGGTTCTCTGAACAACACTGAGGTCCAAGGCTCAGTGGTATATCAGCTTTTTCCATGATTCCCAGAGGGATAAGAAACAGTAGTTTGGAGTCAATGAATAGAATCCTTTAATTTTATTCCTTTGCTTTCAAGTCACTTATGAGTTTATCTGCCATGTAAATCAAAAATTTATGCATGTAAAAATGTATGAATGTATTGTGTACATCATATGAGTGCAGTGCCCACAGAGGCCATAAGAAGGCATCTGATTCCCTAGAAGCAGAGTTACACACAGTTGTGAGCCACTCACTATATGGTCGCTGAGAACTGAATTTTGGCTCCTGGAAAGAGCATCCAGTGCTCTTAATAACTGAACCATCTCTCCAGCCACCAAAGAATATTCTTTAGCAACTCAGAGATTCATCTATGATGCCTTTGTGAGTCTGAATGTCTGTCAGTGGAATAGCAAGCTGTATTCCCAAACACCTGGGAATAGGCCTCTTTGTGTGGTTGAGATCTGGTGATAATCTGGTAGCTTCAGCTTGACTATATTAGTTAGCAAGCACGCTTCTCTTGATTTCCTTCAGTGAATTTAGGTGGAGCATCCTTTTAAACCTTGAAACATCTATAAATGAAAAGAGACAAAAGGCAGAATGCCACAACATGTAAGTGCTCAAAAGAAAAATCAAAACATGCAAAACATTAGTGTGCTGCTGTGAATCTAGGCACAGACCCTTAACAGAATAGCTCTGTTGCTTGTTTTATTTTTTGTGAGACATTTTTTCAATTGCTATTATTGATATTAATTAAATTGTTCTCTGGCAGTTACAAATATGTATAATATGCACACTGATTAGTCTCACCCCTGACATTCCCTTGTTTCACTAAAACCAATGTCTACCTATCCCCTTCATCAAAATCTCTTTTCCACACTCATTTTTATTTGTTTTCATGTGTGACTCTAAGAGTTTAACCAGGGCTGTCCATGTGACCATGGATTTGGAGTTAGGCACTGGAGCCTGGTGGGCTCAACAATGGACACATAACTAAAAACAATGGCAATTCCTCTCCCAGAATTTATCAATAGCTATAGTTCAGCAATAAAGCCTTGGGTATCATGAGCCTCTCCTACATCCATCATTGATTATTCATTATTAATTATAGCTTCTCTGAGTGATTTATAAAACAATGGATATCTTGGGACTTACACAGTAAGTTTTATAGTATTTCTCCCTATCTTCTAGCTCTTACATTTATTCCTGCCCTTATTTTTCAATGTGCTCTGAACCTTACAATTGGTTGTATAAATGCCTCCCTTAGTGCTGGGCTTATCGATCATTATGTATTATCAGCATTTGGGCAGTCAAAGGACTGTGCATTCAATTCTAATGGCTGGAGAGAGGCTTGTCTGATGAAGGCTGAGAGAGAAGCTTTGGTATAAACATAGACACATACATAGTTAATTAAGAGATGTTTTGATAGTATTTAAATAATTTAAACAACATCAAGTGTAAGTTCCTCCATCCTACTGTGACCTTCCCAGACATGCTTGGTTGAATGTATTTAATACACCTGGCATGGAGACTTTACTCTGTAGTATGTATCTAAACTAAATAAAAGATACAAATACAAATTTCAGTGCTACACGGATGGAGAAATCTTGCCTGACAAATGGGTTTTCTAGTTTGTTTTGTTCACAGGTAAGAAAGGCTGTTGATAACCAACACTGCCACCACCAGCACCCCAGTAACATTATGGCATTTCAAAATCTCAGCATAGAGACAAAGTTTCTAGCTCAGTTCCAGATAGATTTTTCTATAGTTTTTGACCATGGTGTGAGCTTTCTTCAGCGATATGGTCTTATTCTGTGTCTGATGGCCAGCCAAGAGTGCTAACAAGAGTTTGTGCTTATTGGGGGAAACTCTGCCTCAAAAAAGGTCGATGGCCAAGTGGTGGTGTCACACCCCTTTAATCCCAGCAGGAGGCAGAGGCAGGTGGATCTCTGTGAGTTCGAGACCAGCCTGGTCTACAGAGTGAGTTCCAGGACAGCCTCCAAAGCACAAGAAATCTTGTCTCAAAAAACAAAATCACAAAAAAAGAGGTCGATTACATGTCTGATACAGATACACAAGATTGTCCTTCAACCTCTGGTGCACACACAGACACAAACACACACACATTGACGTATGCATGCACGTGTGCATTAAAATATACAGGTAACAGATAGCAGAGGAGAACAGAGCCCCTTTTACATTTGGCACTGAGAAACTGAGATATCTAATTGCACCACCCTGCACAAGATTATACTACATAATTAACCCTCATGCTAGGCAGATGCCAACTTAGAATGAAGCAGACTCCATTCAGGCCTCAAATAATTTCTTTTCTTCTAAGTGAATTTGTTTTTAATTCTTAGATTTGTGGCTTTAGATGGGAATGACTGTAGAAATCAGAGCAATAGAGAAGGAACAATGATGTAGAAGGTCCTTAAAAGACAGGGCACGGTAGAAAACATGCTATGTAAAAATCCAGAGGTAGACTATTATGGTGGAATTGTCTTAGGGGAGATTGGAGTAGGAGCATGGAGAAATGAACAGTGATGATGATCAAAACTGATAATGTGCTAAAAGCATTTTGGAGACCTATTATTTTGTAAGGTAGGTGACAAATGTAATAAGGAGGCTCTGAACGTAGTACCCTGCATGGATAGTTCAGCTCCCAGAAGCTATAGAAAACTAAACTAAAATCCTAGTGCCACGATGGATACTATCCTATGAGAAGCCCACAGGTCTCCAAAACAATGCAAACTATTAGCATTTCTTCTGATTGAAAAACCAGACCCAGTTAGTAAGACCCTACAGGTGAAGACAGCATGTGATCTGGTTACATGACTTAGAGGTAAAAGACGCCAGTGCTGAACTGAGTGTTTGCTTCCTGCTAGTTAGCTACAGTGTGCCAGCAGGGTGATTCAAGCTGCCAGGAAAGAAAAATCATCAACAGTCTTATCCAGCTCCCAATATAGAAGGCTGCAATATCAACATGTCACGAAATATGTAATCATTGGTGCAATAGTTTCATGACTATTTTGGTAGTTACCAAAAATTTTTAATCGGGTGAATGTCCTTTCAAATGAAGAAATTCGTGCTTGATAGAAACTGCAATTCTTGTCCAAAGGCCATAACTGGGATCTCATAGGTCATAGGAACAAACTACACCTACATGTCCCCTGGAGCATATACTCAATCAGGACAGATGGTCACCCACATCTCCTCAGAAGCAGACAGTAAGCACACAGGTTCACCCACATCCCTGCTGATGCCAGCTTATTTCTAAGGTGCAGTTGCATTTATTCTCATCATCTCTGGTTTTACTCTGCTATCAAACACATTGTTCCAGACACCCTGACATCAAACCATTTTTAATGTGCTCTGATACAAAGGTGAAGGAATTTTGACAGAGATTGGCACCCGCCAGGAACAGTTTGAAATTAGGGTTTTTAAACCAACAGGGAACAAGGTGTTGAGTCCATCATTGTAGATATGGTACACTCATGCCCAGAGATATTTATAACTCTAAATACAAATAACACAACAAAGTTGTAAGAAAAACTTATTATTGAGTTTCCCATAGAAGCAAGTAAGACCAAAGACAAGATGACAATCAGACTTACATCAAAGCTGATGGGATGAGTTATGGAAAGAGTTCAAGTAAGCTATGCCAAAATAAGAAATGAATGCTTACAAATGATTCAGAGCATTAGCTGAGAATTTCCTTCTTCATCAACATACACTAAATATGCAAATAGTAAACAAAGAGGTAATGTCTTTCTGATTGGCCCACACATTGGAGGCCCATGGTTTAAAAGGCCCTGACTAGAAGATCTTGCTACACTGTTGAAAACTCACCTGTGAACTCACTATCAGCCTCCACACCTGATACAATGACTCTCTCCTGCTGCCCACCTTGCTGTCAGCCTGGCTGCTGCAAGACCATCTACTGCTGGACCACGTGCTGCCCACCCTGCTGCCCTGATTCCAGCTGCCATGAGTCCATCTGCTGCCAGCCTTGCTGTCCTCCAAGTTGCAGCACACCCTGCTGCCAGTCCAGCAACAGCAGCAACAAAACTGTCAGCACTTGCTCAGAGGCCTCCAACCCACCAACCTGCTGTGAAAGCACCTGCTGCAAGACCAGCAGTTCCAAGCCAACTGGTATGAGCATCTGCTGCAACACACCTTGTTGCCAGCCCTGCTGCTGTGTGCCCACCTGCTGCCAGCCATGCTGCCAACCCTGCTCCTTAAAGATCAGCTGTCAACCCCCTTGCTGTGAAACCAGCTGCTGCAAGACAAGCAGTTCCAAGTCAAACTGTGTGAGCATCTGCTGCAGCACACCCTGCTGCCAGCCCTGCTGCTGTGTGCCCACCTGCTGCCAGCCATGCTTCTTCCAGCTGTGCTGCCAGCCAACGTGCTGTGAAACCAGCAGCTCCAAGACCACCTCTTTCAAACCAGCCTATGTGACCCTCAGCTGCTGCAATCCCTGCTGCCAGTCCTGCTGCTGATGAACACAAGGAGCATCTGCACAGCCATGCTCTGTGGAGAGCTGACCTGCCCTAGCTGCAGAAACCCACACCTAACATTTGCTGAACACCTTCAGATTCTCCCCAGGAAACCTGATAAATGCAAATTCTTACTTAGGTGTGTGAAATGCTGTGAGAAAGGATGGAGTCCCTCTCCCTCACTCTCCTCATCCCCAGAGATTATGGATCTTTTGCCATCTTCATGAGGGGCTGGTGTGAAGGTCTGGTATCAGATTAGGATCTGAGCCTAGATCTTCATATCTCTCATGAAATAACGTAAGAAAACACTACCCCCAAAAGGAAACTTGATTTCACCAGTTATCTTCTCAAATGTATTTTCTTCTGAGTTCCCTGCAGACTTTTGTGTACTACTTTCTTCTTTCTGTCACTTATGAGTTGTGCCCCAGAAGCAAAGAATTTAATAAAATCTGTGCTATCATCATTCCATATTGTCTTTCATATTATTTTGATAAATCACTTAATGAAAACTTTACATAACCAATAGAATTTAAAACACTAAACATGGTGCACATTGTCAGTGACACTAAGCATGGTATTAAACAATAGATCCATGGAAGGTTTATCTTTGGAATAATTGAAATTGAATATCCAATTATCACTATCTTCCTAGATCCTCCAACCTCAGTGCCCATAAACCAAGAGTCAGTTCCCTCCATTTCTTATTGACTTTCATAAACATCACATACTAATGACTTTTCTGTCATATTTTCTTTATCCATTTGCTTGTCAGTGGGCATCTAAGTTTCAACCACATCGTCTCAGTTGTTACTGGGATTACCATAAATCTGGGAGTGTCCATATCACTTAGGGGTTCTGATGACAACAGTGGCATTTGCTAGAATACAGCTGAAAATGAGATTGTCCTAGGAGTGAAATTAAGCAAACACAAAAGACAAACTATCAACCATGTGCTCACATTTGTCAACCCACGATTTTACACGGAAATTTTAAATCCTATAGATAGTAAGAAAGGGAGTGACTAGTCAGAGGAGGGGCTGTGGAAAAGCAAATATCATTAAAGTACTTGAGTATATGATATACTTGAAGGGACTTTCAGATTCCCTCACTACATTCGATAAATGGGAACAATAAAATAAAAGTTTTAAATAATAAGACTCTGATATCAATTAACCTGAGCAAATATCCTGAGACATGGCTGATGAGTTATAAGGTACAATTTTTTATTTTCTGAGGTGTCTTTGTAATGTTCAGCACACCTGCTAGTCTTCTTCATATTCCCCCTGCTGTGTGAGTGTCCCAGTCTCTGGGGCTACAAAGATGGTTCCATGTTAAGAGCACACAATGGTCTTGAGCAGCATCTGGGTTCAGTTCCCAGCATGCACAGAGCAGCTCACAACCACCTGTTATTATAGTCCCAAGGCATCTAATGTCTTCTTCTGACATCCCTGGGCATGTTGTGTACATACATGCATTCAAGTAAATCATGTATATACATAAAATAATAAATAAATTATTTAAGTCTTTAAAGTTTTAAGAAGCTAAATTTCTGCACACACTTGTAAACATCTTTCATCTCTTCTCTTTTCTGATACTAGACAGACAACATCACAACACTGCAAAAGAGACAAAAGGCAGAATGCTATGACATGTAAGTGCTCAAAA
>NW_024433970.1:0-644 GCF_017639785.1 Mesocricetus auratus | reverse complement strand
AACTAAGGCCAAAGTCGAGAAAAGGGGTGTTCAGGATAAAGCATACCTCTCTGAACTTACGTCCCTGTAGTTCTGAATCCGCCCCGTCTTCCGAGGGGTCTCCCGCGGTGCCGGCGATGTTGAAGAGTTCCCGGGTTTCGGCACCAGATGTCCCGCGCTACCGTCTCGCCAGCAAGAATGACACAGGACACTCGGATCCTTCTGCAGTAAAGCTTTAATACATCTTGAGAGATAGATGATCAGCTTCTGAGAGGGAGACCCCAAGCTAAGAAACCCAGCCCCTTATATAAGCCTAGGAGCTCCGAGTGAGACATGTAGAGCCGGCATTGGTGGTTTGCTCATCACCCCAGATGACGGGTGAGGCACAGCTTAAACGGTGAACTCCAACTGACAGCGGATGTCAGCGCCATCTTCTAATGGCGATAGCGATAGCGAGGGCGGCTCCTCACAATTAGTTTTCGGTGTTTTAAAACTGTAGATTCTCACAAAGCGTTGAGTCGTTACTTTTCAATAATTTACGGGTGTAGTTACTCACACAGTGTTTTATCGCTTGTTTTCATGTAGCTACACTTATAGATTCTCACACATTATTGTATCGTTAGTTATTAATAAAGAACACGTGTAGATTCTCACACAGCATTGTA
>NW_024433969.1:0-36112 GCF_017639785.1 Mesocricetus auratus | reverse complement strand
TTGATTCCCAGCAGATCTGTGGTAGTGCACAACCATCTCTTACTCAAATTTCAAGATGTCCAATGTCCTTTTCTGGCCTCCTCAGGAACTAGACACACATGTAGTGCATAACACACATAAAATACTAAAATAAGTAAATCAAAAACCTTCTTACAGGGAAAGAAATGGTGTGAAAATTCTGTATATACTTCAAACAGCAGAATAAAGAGTTAGAAGAATGGTCTACATGAGCAAAAATCACACTCAAAGGAGACAAAGGAGCCCAAATGAAATTTGGAAAACAAAATTAATAGAACTACACCTGTGAGTAGGAAGAGAAAAGGAAAGAATAATATAAAAAGAGAATGAGGAAAACAAAATTCATAACAATACTTTTGGGGGCATAAGGATATTTTATTTACAAGTTAATGACACAGAAGGAATTGACTCAATTAACTGTACAGTCAAAGGATTAAAGCAATTGTGGAGTTACAGAAGATATCAGAGATCCAACCTAATGCTGAGGCTCTGATAATAAAGAGTCCCCAACGTGGCAAAGACAGAAATCATTGATACACCACACATAAAAATCTACCTCAAAAAATAAAAGAATTCAAGAGAAGTGGGCCTAGAGCCATAGTTTCGTAATCCTAGATCTTTAGAAAAATTGGGAGGGAAAACAAATATTTAAGGGCAACCTGAGTAACATAGCAAGATCCTGCTGCAGAGTGAAATGAATAAAACAGAGGTGGGAAGAGTGGTCAGTGGGAGAGTACTAGTCTGGATGTACGAGGCCGTGGGTTCAATCTACAGCAATGGTAATAAAGATGATGATGATAAACCTGAAAGATAGTATCTGCATAACAAACACACAACGTGGATAGAGCATAAATGATAAGAAACTAGCGGTATCAAGACATTACTTCATTAAATATTAGTGTAATATTACTCCAAACCTGAGTTTGAATCCACAGAATCCTTGTTAAATGTTCATTGTGTCTACAGGTAAAATGATAATGCCAATATGGAATGGGATGGGACTACAGGATTACTGGATCTTGCCGGTTGCCAGGCTTCTGGTTTACTGATAACACAAGACACTCATCAACCTCCCTTTGCCTCTGTATGTGTGGTCAAAGACATGACTCCCCACCACATACACACACATACACTCAGTAGGCAAGACATATCAGTATGGCTTAAATAGTGAGTTGCAGGCCAGCCAATGATACAGAGTAAGACCCTGTCTCAAAAACAAAAAAAACAAAAAACAAACCCAAGCAACCAATCAAACAAACAAACAAACAAACAAACAAAAAACCCAACACAGAAAAACAAAAAACAATCAAAAACCAAAAACAAAAGTAGGCAGGAAAAGACATTTGAGGGGCAGTTGCAACCCTGTAGAGTTACACGGGAAAGCATCCTAGCAAAGTTTTTTTGTTCTTGTGGTTCTTTCTCTGTGGCTTTGGAGGTTATCCAGGAACTAGCTCTGTGGATCAGGCTGGTCTCATACTCACAGAGATTGCCTGCCTCTGCTTCCCGAATGCTGGGATTAAAGGTGTGCGTCACCATTGACCAGCTCCCCAACAGAGTTGTAAACTCAGCTAAACATGTTCTTACAGAACCAGAAGAAGACACCTGTATAGGTATTTGCCTCAAACATAGTAGCTGCTCATGCAAAGAACCTGCAGAAGTCTGTCTGTGGTGAAACACACCATTCATCCCAGCATTCGGGAAGCAGAGGCAGGTGGATCTCTATAAATTCCAGACTAGCCTGGTCTTCAAGAGCTAGTTCCAGGACACCCTCCAAATCCTTACAGAAACCCTGCCTTAAAACTCCCCCACCCACCAAAAATAAAAAAATAACAAAAAGAGAAACAAAGCAAAAAATGTGCAGCAAGCATGACATATACCCCCAGGAAAACAAAACACTACAATTGAATCAGTTTAAAATCTGTCACAGGAACTGCTGCCCCTCTGACCTAACTGAAATAAGCCAAAGGGTCACTTGAAGTTCAGTCAGGCTTGTAACAGCAGAACTCAAGATACCTGTGATGGCTATTCTTGGTTGTGAACTTGACAGTCTCTGGAGTGAATTACAATTCAGAAATTGAGGGCAAACATGTGATCCAGATTTTGAGACTGAAAGACACTGACTGTTTGTTTGTTTGATTTTGTTTTTGGAGATAGGGTTTCTCTGTTTAACAGCCCTCGTTGTGCTGGAAATCACTCTGTAGATCAGGATGCCCTTGAATTTACAGAGATCTGCCTGCCTCTTCCTGGATTAAAGGTGTGTGCCTCCACCCAACAAGACACTGTCATTTGATCCAGATTTTGAGGTGACAAAACACATCCCTTTAACTCAGATCTGGGCCACACCTTTTGTTGCAAGCCTATAAAAGGACAGTGAAAGAAAACATATTCATTCTTTGCCTGCTTGCCCTCTGCTTGTCAGCATAAGCATTCCTTCGCTGGTATTGGAGCCAGTGATTCCAGCATATACAGAAGACCAGCTAAGAAAAACCGCCTTGTGGGATTGAGTGAATAACTACAGGGTTCTTGAACTGCCATTCAGAGGTAGCCATTTTGAACCATAACCTGTAAGTCTTTGCAGTGTTTTCATATATACGTATATATCCTATATTCATATGTATTCATTCTATAAGTTTTGTGACTCTAGAGAACCCTAATGTGGTATTTTAGCATTCTTCAAAGCCTCTGAGTAGTCAGACTGGCTGCTGTTATTGATAGTCCTTCAATCAAGGCAACTCTGCTGCAGGAAGGGTTGAAGGACTGTTAATTCATAACATTATCAAAAGCAGTCATTTAGTTCTTAGTACTATTTAACTCACAATACAGTACTCCTATCCCATGGCCCCTAACAAGAGGTGATTCCCCTCTAAGGTCTCCCAGGTGAAGCTTTTGTTTATGCGTTATCATTAGTGTAAATGAGGCCAAAGTAGAGAGAAGGCAAACTCAAGATTGAAGAAAGATACTCCAGTGTGAACGACATTTGAAAAACTGTTCTCACTGCATGTGAAATGTTTCCTATTGCTTATGTAAACTACGCTGCATGGAGCTCTGAATGTCACACACGTTGCATTTTTCAATCCATTTTCTTGTTGTTGAGTGTTTTTATTTAAATTCTAGTTCACATCTAGTATGATTCAAGTTTCCAAGACCAAAAGTACAATAGCATGTGTACACTGTTGATGTGGATGGTTGGTTGTGTGCAGTGGAATATAGTAGTTGTTGTTTTATTGTTGCTTTGAGACAGGATTTCATTATTTAGCCTAGGGGAAACTAGAGTTTGCAACCCCCCTGTCATGCCCTCCTGAGTAATGAGGTAACCATGCATACATTTGATTTATATTGTGTATATAGCTTTTATAAATATTACTGAGGCATTCTTATGGTGGATGGGCTAACTTGTAATCCCACGAGCCTTCTCTGAATGATCTTCCCAACACCTATGATTTATTTTTCCAATTTACCTAAATTATCTGGGTATCATAGTCAAAACAAAGAAACAAAAGTAAACAAAAACAAAAAAAACAAGTGGGAAAAAAGATAGAATGAAAATTTTCTAAGATGTAGCACTAGATGTTAATTTTTAAAATATTTGTGTTAGGGGTATACAAAGAATTAGTGCCTTAATTATTAGCGAAAGAACATAGATCTACAGGTTAATTATAACAAATTTATGTAGAAAAAATACAGATATTAATTTTAGCCAGACTGTAGTGGTGCACACCTTTAATCCCAGCACTCAGGAGGCAGAGGCAATTGGATCATTGAGTTGAGGCCAGCCTGATCCACTGAGTGAGTTCTAAGACAAACAGGGCTAAACAGAGAATATGTATATAATTCTAAAGTGGAGTAAAGGAAAATAAACCAAGGGCCTCAGAAGGGATGTGATATTAGCATGAATTATCAGAAATAACATGAAATTTCTATTTACAAGAGAACAACTTCTGTTTCAATACCTATGTATTGTATTAAAACATCTATTTGTGTTATTTCTGTAAAACACATAGTTTATGTGTTGGATATTTATTGATAAAGTATTTTACTTTTTTTTGGAAGGGGCATTTTCGAGGCAGGGGTTCTCTTGGCTTTGGAGGCTGTTCTGGAACTAGCTTGTGTAGACCATGCTGGTCTTCTCACTCACAGAAATTTGCCTGCCTCTGCCTCCCTACTGCTGGCATTAAAGGCATGCACCACCACTGCCCGGCTCAACATTTTAATTTTTAATTTTACATTTTTTTATTGAGAAATGGTTTCAATTTGTAACTTTGACTGTCAAAGTATTTACTCTGCAGATTAAGCTATCCTCAATTTAGAAATCTGCCTGATTTTGCCTCCCCATTGCTGGGAATAAAGAATTGTACCTCCTGGCCCAACCCTGATGAATGAGTAAATAATCTCTAATGAGTAATAATCCCATACAAAAGTTGTTGGGCTTGGTGTGGCCAAGCACACATTTAATCCCAGTACAGGGACGGCTGAGACTGAAACATCTCTGTCAGTTCCAGACCGGCTTGATTTCCATAGTGAGAACCTGCCAAAAAATGTGTGAAGCTGGCTTTGGTGCTGCACACCTCAATCCCAGCACTCAGGAGGCAGAGTGAGTTCAAGTATATCCTCCATACCAATACAGAGAAACACTGTATGAAAAACGAAAAAAAAGTGTGAACATTTATTCATATAGAAACCTCTGTTTCCATTTTTATAGAAAGCATGTGGAAATATTCAACTATTGAGAAAAATGGATATATTTAAAATGTTGCTTTGAAACGGTTGGTGAGATAATGGGTATGCTAGTTAGTGGTGTCTTCATACACAGATCAGAACATACAATTGTTCCTTATAAACAGCCTTTTATTGTTATGTTTTCGACACAAGATTTCTCCTTGAAATAGTCTCATTGCTCATGGAAATGGGTTTGTATACAGGCTGCACACCAACTCCTAGAGCTCAAGTTGCCTATACCCCTCAAGTGCTGGGATCTAAGTCATGTGCCACCTCCAGTTTATAAGGAATTTTCTCCCCAAGGCAAGGTTTCTCTGTGGCTTTGGAGGCTGTCCTGGATCTAGCTCTTGTAGACCAAGCTGGCCTCAAATTCACAAAGATCTCCCTGCCTCAGCATATGGAGTGCTGGGATTAAAGGTGTGTACCACCAACACCTGACACTTATAAGGTTTTTATAAAGTAATCTTTGAGTTTCAATATAATGAATCACTATTGTCACCTCATGTATATAAACAGGGTCAATTTTTGCTCTTAAATAAACACTTAAGGATCAAATTCCATGGATATGAAACAGAAACTCCCACAGATTGTTAATTGATCACTTTATGCACAACCGTATAATCTACTACCCAGTTTATTTGTGGTTGGATTATCCACCAACTGATTTATTCCCTAGCAATTTTGCCATTGTTTGGTTTATCTATAGGTTGGATTGTCTGGTAATTTTATTAGGCATCTCTATTTCTATACAAAAGGAACATTAGAAGACAAAGACACTGCCATTTCCAGCAACCCAGGACTTGTCTGCATCTCTGTAGTGAAGCGTTTAGGACAAGCTCTGCAAACATGGAAGGATCTTCAGGAAACTCACTAACAAGCCAGTCTTTGATAGTGAGTACTTCATTCATCCTAATGGTTTATTGTTCTTTCTTGTCCTTTTTCTTTACATTTAACTCTCCTTAATTTAATGCACAGTTGTACTTGACACAAACTCATGTCCCATGGAAAGCTGCAAAGTACTTGTTAAAATTTTTGCAAGAAATTTAAAATGTACTTCATTAGCCCATGTCAAGGCATTATACTGTGAAATGCATTCATGGATGATTTTTGTCCTTGCATGAGTGATCTTGTGTGAATTTAGATGGTGTATTTCTGTACTAGTAATAACTGCATGTCACTGGCGGTAGGTTTGGAAAATAAGCATGCAGTGACTATAAGAAAGAGAAGTTAAGAGTACCATTAATAAAGGGAGAAGGAGGGAATCTGTGTGTATCTGGTTTAATAGAGACCCCTGGATTCCTATCCTTGATAGCCATATGAGTTAGATGTCACAGAAGTCAGCTAACTGGATCCTTTCTTGCAGCAAAATTAGGGATCTAGCCAAAATTCAAATTCTGGGCCCTACTCTAGAGGTTTTTGATTTTAGAAGCATTCACAGATGACTTTATGTGAATCACTGATTCGAGACCAGTTTCTTCAGAGAAAAGGGATGGTAGAAGATCCATGAAGGAAGAAAATTCAGCATAACTAGTAGTAGATTTCATCCTCTGTGTTGTTTACATTTAGTTTGTTTTCAAAGGGAAGGCTCAAAAGAAGTATGATACCCCAGGAATTACTGAACAAGAGGGCCCGGATTGCAGAGAAGAAGGTCAAGGTCAAACGCCGACTTCGGGCAACTCCTGTGACTCCTGTGAGGATGATCAGTTGCATCTTCCCAAGGCCTGTGACTAGAATAAATTCCCATCCTGAGAATATCACCTTACCTCGGAATAAATCTGAAGAGTATCTGGAGAAACCCCGGCAGCTCTGTGCATTCAAGAGACTGCAGGGACATCTAGTTGAAAACAGTAAACGGGAGCTAGAATGCCCATTGGATCTTACAAACACTGTCAGAGGAACTGAATTGGGATCGCAGGCTGAAGCCAAAGGTCAAAGCGGCGTTAATAATCTGCACACCTCCCCACTCTTTCCCTCTGTTCCACCCTCCTCTTCCTTCAGTCAAGGGGCTACAATGCCAGTCGCCCTAACGTTGTTGCCATCTTTGTGCAGTCAAGAGGTAACTAGTACAGACGTTCGCCGACAAGCACAAAAGGTTAACAGAGCCAGGAAAAGACTGGCACAGGCCTTGGAGGCAGACATGCTTGCCAGGCAGGCAGAGAACATGGCAGAATGGAGTGTACATGCTTATTCTGAAAATAAGTGAAAACAAGTCTAAACAACCACGAACAGGAAAACATGAGTGTGCTGGACTCTACAAGTTCTCCATGAAGAAACTTTTTTTACTTTTATGTCTCTTTTGCCTTTCAAGATAAGGATTCTCTGGCTGTTTTGGACTCTGTCCTGGAACTCCTGGAGGCCAAGGTCACCTTGAAATCACAGAGATCCTCCTGTGCCTGCCTCACAAATGCTGGGAATAAAAGCTAATGCTTTTTTGGAAAAGCAAAATTATAACCAGTAGTGCTTTAAATAATAAAGTTTTTGGTTTCGATAGAAATGTTCTAAAATAAATTTCATGTGAAAATATCCCCTCGTTCAACTATGGTCCACAGTAGGACTCTGGAATAGATCCTCCATCAACCTACAGAGCAAAGGGAATTCCTTGATATAACATTTAGATGAGAAGTGTCTCTGTCTTTGAGCAGTTCGTTCAGTGACGCTCCTGGGTAGATAACAAAGCCTTAACTCAGGATAGGCAGGCCTGGCCAGCTTGAAGCTAATCCTTTGCCATCCCTACCATGGGCCTGCGGTTTACTAGGTTTTTAGTCCCATACTGACACTACTAGACAGCATATAAGACTGGAATTCTGGTTGCCATCGCCCTGGAAAAAGAGAAGCTGCAGCTGATATGGCTAATCCCCTTTCTAGAACTATGTCTATGACCTAACAAATAGTTTTATAATATCAGGCTTAATGGGAGAAGAAATTTCAGATTATCGTATTTTTTTCAAAATTTGGTGACTATTGGACTACTAAGTATTCCCTAAATTTGATCCTCCTGTCTCAGCCTGATGAATGTTAGGACCACAGGAAAGCTTGACATACCAAACTATAATTATTGTTATCTACTTTTCAGCCTACAGGAATAATTTTGTCTGGGAGGCTATTTAGTGTTTTATATTAAGTGCTTAACTTAATACTTGTTAATGGAAAGCTGCTCCATGTGTGTTTTATATACCACTGTCTTGGACTTATTTTGATTGTTTTAGTTAAAATCTCTGTTGTAATCCTAAACTATCAATAAAGTTTTCCATTTAAATAAAAGTTCAGAGATTCTTTTCTGCACTGGGAATTTGATGCTATAAAGATAATATAGATGTGGTTGTATCTTTCATTTATGTTTCCCTTTATACTAGGTTTCTATTATGATCTGAACCTTCCATCTAATATAGCTAATTTAAATTAAACACATTTTAATAAATAAAGTAACACAAGGTAATTTACATGTGAGAATATGATGCTGCTGGGCATGGAAGCACACATCTTTGATTCCATCAGAAGTAAACTTTTATTTTGGAGACAGGATTTCTTTGTATAGTTCTAGAACTCAGTCTGTTCCAAGTGTCTTTGGAACATAGAGATCTGCCTGCCTCTTACTCCCTTATGCTGGTATAAAAGGCATGTGCCCCAACTTTTGGCCTGAAGACATTATCTTGATAATCACTCCTACTGTTACCCTGATTCCTAAACGTCACTAGGTGAACTGTTGGGGCCCATAAAATGGCTCTATTACATCTTTACTAAAAGTCAGAATGCTCAAAACTGTCTTTATTATAAGACTAAACATGGCAGCTACAGGAAGTTTTAGACTTGGTAGAGGCTAAATGCAATATTCTTTTTTATCATTTTTTAATTTAATTTTAAATAGCTTGTTTTACATGTCATTCCCAGTTCCCTCTCCATCCCCTCCCCCCGCACTCCCCTTCCCCCCCACCCTCCCACCCTATTGCCAAATCCTTCCACATAGGGGATATCTAGAGTCTGTCATTTTACTATGGGTAGGGTCCAGGCACTCCCCTAAGAGTCCAGGCTGAGAGAGCATCCCTCTTTGTGCTATAGGCACACGAAGACTGTTTGTATACCAGGGATAGACACTGATCCACGGCTCAGGGCCCCATTGGTTGCCCAGGCCTTCTCGCTGATACTCACATTTGGGGGTCCAGATCAGTCCCATGCTGGCCTCCCCACTGTCAGTCTGGGGTCCAAGAGCTCTACCCTGTTCAGATCAGCTGTCTCTGCAGGTTTTACCAGCCCATTCTTAGCCAATTTGCTCATCACTCCCCTCTCGCTGTCACTGGGTTCCTTGGGTTCAGTTCAGTGATTAATTGTGTGTTTGCCTCTGCTTTCATCAGTCACAGGATGAAGGCTCCCGGATGGTTATAGACATCAAGTTCATTATCAGGAATGGGCATTCGAGGTGGTCTCTCCGCTATTGCTTAGCTTCTCAATTGGTGTTATCTCTTTAGTTCACTAGAGGTCACTCTGGTGCCTGATCTGTGTTCTATCCTAAGATTCCTTCTTCCCCCTATTCTACCCCACCCACTCAACTTCCTGTTCCCCCATGACCTACTCTCTCTTCCTCTTCACACCCTCTCTTCTTCCCAGGTCCCACTCCCCCCCACCACTCGCCGTGATCCCCATCCATTCAGGGGATCTTGTCTCCATCCTCTTCTCTTGGGTACTATGCATATATGCATATCTTTTAGGTTCTTTCCTGTTTCCCAGACTCTCTATCAGTGGAAGTGCAGACTGGCACTATCCTGATCCATGTCTAAAATCCATATATGAGAGAGTACATACCATGTTTGTCTTTTTGCGACTAGGTTACCTCACTCAGGATGGTATCTTCCAGTGCTATCCATTTCCCTGCGAATTTCAAGATTCCATTGTTTTTTTCTGCTGAGTAATACTCCATTGTGTAAATGTACCACATTTTCTCTATCCACTCTTCAGTTGAGGGGCATCTAGGTTGCTTCCAGGTTCTGGCTATTACAAATAATGCTGCTATGAACATAGTGGAGCAGATGCAATTGTTGTATGAACTTGCCTCATTTGGATATATGCCTAAGAGTGGAATTGCTGGGTCTAGTGGTATATTAATTTCCATTTTCCTGAGGAATCTCCATACTGATTTCCAAAGAGGTGGTATGAGTCGGCACTCCCACCAGCAGTGGAGGAGTGTTCCCCTCTCTCCACATCCTCTCCAGCATATTGTCTTAGGTGTTTTTGATTTTAGCCATTCTGACAGGAGTAAGATGGTATCTCAGAGTTGTTTTGATTTGCATTTCCCTGATGGCTAAGGATGTTGAGCACTTTCTTAAGTGTCTCTTGGCCATTTTAGCCTCCTCTACTGAGAATTGTCTATTTAGCTCTATACCCCACCTTTTAATTGGATCCTTTGGTGTTTTGGAGACTTGTTTCTTGAGTTCTTTGTAAATTTTGGAGATTAGCCCTCTGTCAGATGTAGGGTTAGTGAATATCTTTTCCCATTCTGTGCACTGCCTTTTTTTCTTTTTGACTGTGTCCTTTGCCTTACAGAAGCTTTTTAGTTTCAGAAGGTCCCATTTGTTAATTGTCGATCTCAGTGCCTGTGCCACTGGCGTTATGTTTAGGAAGTGGTCCCCTGTACCAACTCGTTGAAGAGTATCTCCCACTTTCTCTTCTAAAAGTTTCAGTGTGGCTGGATTTATGTTGAGATCTTTGATCCATTTGGACTTAAATTTTGTACAAGGCAATAAACATGGATTATCTGCAGTCTTCTGCATACCAGTACCCAGTTATGCCAGCACCACTTGTTGAAGATGCTTTCTTTTTTCCATTGTACAGTTTTAGCTTCTTTGTCAAAAATCAAGTGTTCATAGGTGTGTGGGTTAAAATTAGAGCTTTCGATTCAGTTCCATTGGTCTACCTGCCAATTTTTGTTCCAATACCAAGCTGTTTTCAGGACTATAGCTCCATAATAGAGCTTGAAGTCAGGTATGGTGATGCCTCCTGAAGTTCCTTTATTGTATAGAGAAGTTTTAGCTATCCTGGGCCTTTTGTTTTTCCATATAAAGTTGATTAATGTTCTTTCCAGGTCCTTGAAGAATTGTGATGGAAATTTGATAGGGATTGCATTGAATCTGTAGACTGCTTTTGGCAAGATTGCCATTTTTATTATGTTGATCCTACCAATCCAAGAGCATGGGAGATCTTTCCATTTTCTGGTATCTTCTTTGATTTCTTTCTTTAAAGACACAAAGTTCTTGATATACAGGTCTTTCACTTCCTTGGTTAACATTATCCCCAGATATTTGATGCTGTTTTTGGCTATTGTAAAGGGTGATGTTTCTCTGATTTCTTTCTCAGTCACTTCATCATCTGTATATAATAGGGCCACTGATTTTTTTGAGTTTACCTTGTATCCTGCCACATTGCTGAAGGTGTTCATCAGCTCAAGGAGTAACCTTGCGGAGTTTTTTGGGTCACTTATGTAAACTATCATATCATCTGCAAATAGTGAAAATTTGACTTCTTCTTTTCGTATTTGTATCCCCTTTATCTCCTTTTGTTGTCTTATTGCTGTAGCTAGAACTTCAAGTACAATATTGAAGAGATATGGAGAGAGTGGACAGCCTTGTCTTGTTCCTGATTTTAGAGGAATTGCTTTGAGTTTCTCTCCATTTAGTTTGATGTTAGCTGTTGGTTTACTGTATATTGCTTTTATTATATTCAGGTACATTCCTGTTATCCCTGATCTCTCTAGGACCTTTATCATGAAGGGGTGCTGGATTTTGTCAAAGGCTTTCAGCATCTAGTGAGATGATCATGGAGTTTTTCTTTCGCAGATTTGTAATATGGTGGATGACATTGATAGATTTTCTAATGTTGAACCATCCCTGCATTCCTGGGATGAAGCCTACTTGATCATGGTGGATGATTTTTCTGATGTGTTCTTGAATCCGGTTTGTGAGTATTTTATTGAGTATTTTTGCATCAATGTTCATGAGGGAAATTGGTCTATAGTTCTCTTTCTTAGTTGTGTCTTTGTGTGGCTTGGGTATCAAGGTAATTGTAGCCCCGTAGAAAGAGTTTGGCAGTGAGCCTCCTGCTTCTATTGTGTGGAATACTTTGAGGAGTATTGGAATTAGCTATTCTTTGAATTTCTGGTAGAATTCTGCACTGAAGCCATCTGGGCCTGGGCTTTTTTTATTTGGGAGACTTTTGATGACTGCTTCTATTTCATTAGGGGATATAGGTCTGTGTAGATTGTTTATCTGTTCTTGATTTAGTTTTGCCAAGTGATATCTATCTAGGAAATTGTCCATTTCCTTTAAATTTTCAAATTTTGTGGAGTACAGATTTTCAAAGTATGCCCTGATGATTCTCTGGATTTCCTCAGAGTCTGTTGTTATGTCCCCTTTTTCATCCCTGATTTTGTTAATTAGCATGCTCTCCCTCTGTCTTTTGGTTAGTTTGGACAGAGGTTTATCTATTTTGTTGATTTTCTCAAAGAACCAACTCTTTGTTTCATTGATTCTTCTCAGTGTTTTTCTGGTTTCTACTTGATTGATTTTAGCCCTCAATTTGATTACTTCCTGGCATCTGCTCCTCCTGGGGGAGTTTGCTTCTTTTTGTTCTAGAACATTCAGCTGTGCTATTAATTCTCTAGTATGACTGTTCTCCAGTTTTTTCATGTGGGCACTTAGTGCTATAAACTTTCCTCTCAGCACTGCTTTCTAAGTGTCCCATAAGTTTGTGTATGTTGTGTCTTCATTCTCAATGAAATCGAGGAAGTATTTAATTTCTTTTTTATTTGTTCCTTTACCCAGGGATGGTGCAGCTACAGGAAGTTTTAGACTTGGTAGAGGCTAAATGCAATATTCTTAATCTGAATAACAACAGAGTTGGGCTCAGGCTTCTTACTCTTGACCCTGAAGGATGGATTGCAGGTTTGGTTGCCAAATACCTTCTGTAGGGTTAATCGACAGATTCCATCCTGGCCCAGTGGGCTGCTAGTCAAGTTTGAGCTTTCTGTACCTTTTCTTCAAAAGAATTCTCTCTGAGACACTTTTGCTTTGCTGCTATGTCTTCTGTGTGCAAGAGATTATTCATCTTTAACAGGAAGGATCTCTGAATTCTTGTTCTTTAATTTTCCTTTATTTTAACAAAAGTATTTTTAGAGTGTGTGAAGTATGTGTATAGGTGTATGTGTGCCAAGGTGGACATGTAAAGGTCAGAGGAAGAGTGTGGGCAGGCAGTTTTCTTTTGTCATGGGTTCTATGGCTAAAACTGGTCATCAGGACTGCAAAGGAAGGGCTCTTACCTACTAAGACATCTTTCTAAACCTGTCCAGTTCTCCCAATATTTCCTGACACCTGATAGTGAATAATTTAACCACAGAAATCACAAGCAACCCAAATGTTTATTGAGTTTGCTTAGGTGAGAATGGCCTTTTCTTTTATTTCATTAGATTACATAGCCACCACTCCAGGAAGAACAATGAGATACATTAACTCAATCTGTCCATTTCCCACTTGAAGTGATGATCCCATATCTATCATTAGTCTCACACGCCAAGCTTCCAGGGGACTCTTTCATGTCATGTTTAAGTCTTCTCTAATTCAACCAGTTCAGATGCAATTTTCTCTACCAGACAACTAAGACACCCTTCTACATGCCAATAAAGATTTTCTTCTATATTAAGGGTCAGACTTGAAAGCTATCTTCTGTTATTTCTAGTTTGCTTTTTCCTTGCTGTTAAATTCTTCCCATGTGTTCCAACTTCTCTGATCTCAGGGCCTAGTTAGTAGTTGTTTTTCCCTTGCACCCTGTCATCTTAAACAGCAAGCCACTCATGTATTTCATCCCTTCTGTTTCAACAATCTCCTGCTAAGCAAGAGTACTAGTGATCAGAAGAACAGGATCATTACTTGGACAAGTTCAGTATGGGCAGGCAGTGGAATCTGTTATCTTTCGACACTCACACAAAGGGGCAAATTGCTATAAGCTGCTTACCATCATGTCCCACAGTGCCTCTTTTGGGAATGGTTGTATGTTCTCTACTCCAGTGGCATTTTTACTAGTACATTCTTACTCTAGTAGCAAAATCCAGTAAGGTGCGCCATCCCACCCCATGCAGAGAAAGACTGTCCTAATTTAACTGTCAACTTTACAATCTCAACAGTCATAAGACATGAGAGCCTGCATTGAGGACTTGCATAAATCAAGCTGTCCCTTGGGAAATGTATCAATTGGTGGAGAAGGGCCTAGGGTAATTTGAAATGCAGGTAGGCTTTAGTTATTTAAGCTAGTTTAGCATGATGCCATAATCAATGCAGATAGTGAATCATTTCTCTAAGGTTTCAGCCTAGATTTCTTACCCTAACTTCCCTCAAAAAGAGGCTGAAAGATAAAATACATCATGTCCTCCTTTAAGAAACTTGAATTCTCAGCCTAGATACATGGGCTAGTGCTTAGGTCCTGCCCCTAAAGCCTTGACATGTTTTGGTGATCACTCATGGAAAGCCTCACCCTCCCTGGGTAGTGGATTTGGGATTGGATGTGGGGATCAAAGGGTGGGAGGATGGGATTGAACAGCAACTGTGATTGATATGTAAAATAATATTGTTTCTAATTTAAATAAAATTTATTAAAATATGAACAAATTTAAAAAATCCACCACCACCCCACCACAAAATAAGCTTTTTGTTTTATCACAGCAGCAGTTCAGTCACTTTGGACTTTTTCCAAAAGATACTCTACTTTCAGATGGCTCAGTCCTGGTTGCATGTCTTAGCATCCATATCAGACACCATGGAACCACCACTAAAGCAAAGAAGACATGCTGTCTCCTACCATATTGGGAAGGTCTGTATCAGCACTGCCCCAAATGATACTCCATCCTCACAAGGATCAGCTTTGGGAGTACATCTTATATCCCATACAGAGTTCATGCTGCAATAATCTTCCCACAGAGATCGTTGGTATTTTTTCTGTTCCTGTATGGGTGCCCTGTTTGTGGTATGTAACCAAATGTTTAGAGCAAGATCAAGGGCACTATGCCTTCAAACCCGGCTGGGCAAACAAGTGAATTATTGAAGATTAATTATAGCAGTATGGATGACACAGAGGCAGATATATTATGAAAATCCCTATCCCAGAATGGGAGATAACTAAATAAGCTATATCCTTGGGGCTTCCTTCCCAATTTATTGGTGGTTCCATACATTACATACAAGAATTCTCTTCAGCAGCAATTATTTAATCTTCATAACCTGGGGGATTGCCCTTGAACACTTTGCATCCTAAAGTTTTGGAAAGTTTTCCTGTTTCATTAGTTTCTTCTTGCAATGTCAATTATGGCATTTTTGTTTACTCCAGGAGAGAACATTTCAATTCAGCAAATACCTACAGAACAATTCCCAGAACATACTCAATACACAAACTAGTATTAGGCTAATAGACTGTCTTATGTTCAAATCAGTACTATACTATTAGTCAGAGAACTCAGGCAAGTGATTGGTGTGTGCCATATTAATTTTTCAGTTAAACTGGGAATAATAACAACACTTCAGTGCTTATTCAGCATAGTCAATAGTTACTCATAAGGTATTCCTGCTTGTCTAAAACCTTTTACCATTTATTATCAAGGCATTACAGTACTGTTATGAAAAAATGTGTTCTCTGTATAGAAAGGAACACTTCTCCCAAAAAGACAATCAATCTTGTTTTCACCGTTACAGAACTCCAAAACAGATAGAAAAAAATGCCAAAATTATAAGAAGGTTAATTCATAATCACACTGGAAGACTACTATGGCTCTACCACAAATCACTTTAAAAGAAATCAATTTGTACACAACATTATAACAGAATGTGTTAATGTGAACACACCCTATATCAACATGTAAGAATATATATTACTCTCAAAGATCTATGGATATTATTCGATGAATAGATTTATCAGTTAGGTACTGCTTTAAGCTGCAACTTAGCATCACCTCAAAAACATCCAGCAAATCATTTTGGCTTCAACCACTAGTGGGTTACTTTATATCAAAGCATGAATAAAAAACAGAGTGAGAAGTTAGGCTTTCCCTTCAGCCTTCAAATTTCATGGTGTCAGTCTTTATGCTTGAAGAAATCCTGGCATATTATTTTTTAAAGATTGATTTATTTGTATTTGCATTTGTGCTTTGCCTGACTGTATTTCCATATAAGAGTGTTGGATCCCTTGGAACTGGAGTTATAGACAGGTATGAGCTGCTATGTGGGTGTTGGGAATAGAACTTGGGCCCTCTGGTAGAGCAGCCATTGGTGCTCTTAACTGCTGAGCTATCTGTCCAGTGCCACTGGCATATTATTCTAACACAACTACAGATTTTAAAAAATATTTTTTGGGTGATGGGCTGATGTATGTGGACAGCAGAGAACAACTCTTGTGGAAGTCTGTTGTCTACTTTCAGTTTCTGTGTTCTGGGGATAGAACTTGTGATCAGGCTTGGTGGCAAACACAATCATTCTCTGAGTCATTTGTTGGCCTTAAACAGGACAAAATGGACAGTAGGTACTTTCAGGGCAGAGAGAAGAAATAACATCAATATTAAACAGTCCAATACTCTGACAAAAATACTGTGTTAGCTAGTTCCAGCTTGCATCAAATTCACAATCTACCTTTTGAGCTTCGGAGTGCTAGGATTACTGGTGTGGGCCACCACACGCAGCCCTTCAGAAGACTAGCTATTAATACATTGCGTTGGAATTTGGGAAAAGTAAAGTGCTTTTTGTTGGCGTGGGATTATACACATAGACATACATGTTTACAAAACAAAGATTGAAAATAATTTGGTAACTGAACCTTCAGATATTATCCACTAGTATTGATAACCCCACACTCACCCCCTTCAATTCCAGTACAATTACACAGTAACATTACACAGTTACTCAGCAGAAAGCTGATGTGAATGCATCCTGACACGTATTTCTTCACTCTCTTAGGGTGTCCCTCAAATTTATGTGCTTAAGAATAAGCATTGACAATTTTTTTCTCCAATCACAGGAAGCCTCGTGGGTTTGCCAATGCCTGATACTCAAGGGGGCACATCAAAAAGTGTTCTCATACCTCTTTAAAAAAGAAAAACCATTAACGATTTCCCAATATCACAGCAGAGTACATCATTATCTGTGGTGAGCAATGTGAACACTTTGTTGTACAGTTTCTTGAATTTCTTTTGTTCTTCTGTTGTGTGATTTCCCACAAGAAAGACTAAAAGGTGTGACATCACTGAAGATCATTGCCACATGACCACCATTCTACTTACCAGGTTTTCTCAAACATGTCAACTATGGGGCACATTATGATAAGTGAATTAAAAAACATCATCACACAGATGTCTCTGCAGAGAGATTTAACAATTTACTGAATATCATTTCATCCTGAATAAAAGGATGAAGGTCTATTGAATACTTCATTAATTGAATGGCAAGTTTCTCAACTGGTTCTCAGAGAGCTGTCTCCTGATCCTCAGACATTCTGCAGTTTTCTCCCATGTTGTATAAAGGGTGGTCTGTGTTTGATGAATACGATAGAGAAGAAGTGAATCTATACCTTTTGACGACAAGGTCATAAATGATACTTAATATTTTAACTTGGCTTTTCTTGGAATACTTGGGGGAGGGTTTGTCCTTTTGCCGTACTGTAAAGAAACACAATCCTGTGGGGAGGCCCACATAGTAAGTCAGTGAATGTCTCCTGTCAATAACCCACAGCAAATTCCCAGGCATATGATGAGCCAACCTTCCATAAAATCTTCATAAGATGCAGATCTACTTGATGTCTTCAATGTAAGCTCATGAGAAGACCTGATGAAGAACTACACAACTATGGTGCTCTCATATTCCTGACCTATAAAACGTGAGGTGTTTTTTCAATGCCACAAATTTTGGTTGAGTATATATTTAACTGCAATAGATAATTTGTATACCTGATGTAAAGTATTTCAAGTTACCTTAGGATCAATAAAGCATTTTCTCAGTAATTTCTCATTACCATTCATATCCACCTGTTGTGTACTCTTTTGTGCACGTAGAGGTAGGAGTTACTGGTAAAAGATTTGCCACAATCATTACACCCATAGGGTTTTTGCCCACTGTGAGTCGTTAAGTGTTTCCTCACAGCTGAGAGTTAATTAAAACTGTTCCTCAGTGACTGCACTCTTATGGTTTTTCTCCATTGATTATTCTCCTGTGCACAGTTAAAGAAAAGCTATTGCTGAAGCACTTCCCACACTCAGTAAAATCATAGTGCTTCTCAACAGTGTGAGTTCTCAAGTGTTGGGTTAGATACGAGCTCTTCCTGAAGGTTTTCCCACAATCCTGGCATTCAAAGGCTTTTTCTCCCGTGTGAATGCTATTATGTCCAGTGAGAAAGGAACTTGTACTGAAGGCCTTTCCACACTGAGTACATTCATGTTGATTCTCACACCATGTATGAATTCTCTTGTAGCTCTTGAGGTTACAACTGGTACAGAAGAGAGGAAAATACTGGTTGCATTCATAGGGCTTTTACCCAGGGTGAATTCTTACAGATTGTGTGAGGGATTAGGGGGACACTAAATGCTTTCCCACAGTGATTGCATTCAAATATTTCTCCTCATTATGGATTCTTCTGTGCACAGTAAGATAAGATTTAATACAGAAGCATTTTCCAAACTGAATACAGTCATAGGGCTTTTCTCCAGTATGAACTCTCCTATGCTGAGTAAGGTTAGATTTCATGCTGAAGACTTTAAAACATTGATTACATTCATTAACTTTCATTCCACGATGATCTCCTTCCTGTTAATTATGAAATAAATTATAATTTATAACATTAATGACATATTATGGTAAATAAGTTTGCCTTTCCCAGAAAATCTATGACATAAAACAACTTGTCTATTTCAGTAAAGATATATGACTTCTGCTTAGTTTGAGCTTGTTCAAGTTCACAGCCATTTGGCTATAAATCCTTATATCTACAAACATTTTCTTATTAATTTAGGACCACATATGTTTCAAATTCTCAACACTTAATTTAAACTTAATGAAATTAGAACTTGTGGGAACTCTCAGTGTAGAAATATGTTTGAAGTTGGTTTAATTATTTTTCTAGAAAAATATAATACTTTCACAGTATCTGTTGAGACATTGTTCTTCCTCCAGTTTAAATGATATTGTTCATAATGACTCTCTGGGTTTTCTATCTTTTCTAACATGGAAAATCCAGAAATCATTGCCTCCAGTGTTACTCTTTTTCCACTATCAGCATGTTCCTTTCTAAAGCTAAGTTTTTCAGGAGTTAGCCATTTGGCTTAAACTACAGCCCCAAATCTGAAAGAAATTAAAAATAAAAATAATTTAATAGAAGAAAACAAATGGTTAGGTGTTTATATCATTCAAGGAAGACTCTGAGATATCAGAATATTTGGTAAAGACTGGATAGAAGGGGAAGTGTGTTCTGGAAATTTTCAGACTTACATAAAATTGACATATATTGAGATTCATACAAACAGTCAAATTAATTATCAAGAATGAGAATTATGGGAGGAACAATACAGGGATTTTCTCTCCATATCTCTTCAATATTGTTTATATTTCCAGCTAGAGAAATAAGACAACAAAAGGAGCTCAAGTGCATACGAATGGGAAAGGAAGAATTGAAACTTTCATTATTTTCAGATGATATGATAGTGTACATATGGGACACAAAGGATTCTACCAGGAAACTCCTATTGCTGATAAACATTTTCAGCGAATTAGTAGGATATGAAATTAACTAAAAAATCAATAGCCCTACTGTATTTAGACAAACAATGGGATGAGCACGAAATCTGAGTAACATCACCCCTTACAATAGCCACAAACACAATAAATATATTAGGGTATCTCTAAGCAAACAGGTGAAAGACCTTCATAACAAGAACTTTGAGTCTTTAAAGTAAGAAATTAAAGAAGATACCAGAAAACAGAAAGAACTCCTATGCACATGGATATGTAGGATCAAGTTAGTAAAAATGGCAATCTTACCAAAAGCAATCAACAGATTCAATGCAATCCCTACCAAAATGCCAGCATAATTTTCCACCAATATGGAAAGGCCAATCCTCAACTTCATATGGAAAAACAAAAGACCCAGGATATCAAGGCAACCCAATAAAATAAACGATCTTCCAGAGGCATCACCATCCCTGTCTTCAAGCACTATTATGGAGCTATAGTTCTGAAAACAGCTTGGTATTGGTACAAGAGCAGGTACTAGACCATTGGATTCAAATCAATAACCTGATATCAACCCACACACGTTTGAACACCTGATCTTTGACAAAGAAGCTAAAACTATACAATGGAAAAAAGAAAATATCTTCAACAAAAGGTGCTGGAGTAACTGGATGCTGGCATGTAAAAGACAGTAGATTGATCCATATTTATCACCAAGCACAAAACTTAAATCCAAATGGATCAAAGACCTCAACATCAATCCAGCCACACTGAGTCATTTCGAGGAGAAATTGTGAAGTACCCTTGAATGAATTGATACAGGAGACCCCTTCCTGAACATAATACCAGTAGCACAGACAATGAGACTGACAATTAATAAATGGGACCTCCTGAAACTGAGTAGTTTCTGCAGATCAAAGGACACAGTCAACAAGACAAAACGATAGTCAAGAGAATGGGAAAAGATTCACAAACTGTGCATCTGACAGAGGGGTGATCTCCAAAATTTACAAAGAACTCAAGATTCAAGTCTCCACAACACCAAAGGATCCAATTAGAAAATGGGGTACAAAATTAAATAGAGAATTTTCAATAGAGGAGTCCAAAATGGCTGAGAGACTTTTGAGAAAGTACTCAACATCTTTAGCCATTAGGGAAATGCAAATCAAAACAACTCTGAGATACCATCTTACTCCCAACAGAATGGCTAAAATCAAAAACACTAATGACAGTTCATGCTGGAGATGATGTAGAAAAAGGGGTACACTACTCCACTGGTGGTGGGAATGCCAACTTGTGCAGCCACTTTTGAGATCAGTATGGAGATTGCTCAGAAAAATGTAAATCAGTTTACCACAAGATCCAGCAATTTCACTCTTAGGCATATACCCAAATGATGTACCCTCATAAAACAAGGACGTCTGCTACACTATGTTCATAGCACCATTATTTGTAATAGCCAGTGCATGGAAAGAACCTGGATTCCCCTCAACTGAAAAGTGGATAGAGAAAACAAGGTACATACATACAATGGAGTAGTACTCAGCAGAAAGAAACATGGGTGACAGAGAGGAGTTCACAGTTGAGACACTGAACTTTCAAAGTGAGTTTGGAATTTTCAAGAGACTGGATTTTTCAGAGATAGTTAATATCACGTACATAGGTCAAGGGTATTATCCTTTCTGCAAATACATCTGATTCTCACTCTAGTGGATAAGACTTTTTTTGTAGAACCTAACTAAAATCTACAGTGTAAGTCGGTAAATGCAAACAATAAAAATGTTGACAGGTCTAAGGAAATGAAAGTCTAAATAAGGTGTGAGTATTTAAGACAGTGATTTAAAGTGTTGGTGGTACATGCTTTTAATCCTTGCACTCATGAGGCAGAGGCAGGCAGATCTCTGTGAGTTTGAGACATGCTTGGTATACAGGGCAGACTCAAAACAATACAGAGAAATCCTGTCTCAAAAAACCAAAAAAAAGAAAGAAAATGATTTATGGAATGAGTTTGAGAAAGTGACATATGAGTGTGGAAAACTAATTTAAAGTTTATGAAAAGTTGCTGTGGAATAATCCTGTACATTGAAAATGTATTGCTCTCTTTGCTAATGAGAAGCTGATCGGGGTACTGTTGATGCATGCTTTTAGCTCTCCCACTCAATCAGAGGGGTATCTGTGAGATCAAGGCTTGTCAGGTCTACAAAGCTAGTTCCAGGACAGCCTGGGCTACACAGAGAAACCATGTCTCAACAAAAAAAACCAAAAAGTAAAAACAAAGATAAAGCTGATTGGTTGATAGCTAGGAAGGATTTTTAGGGCAGAGAGAATGCCCTAAAAAGGACAGAGTCTTGGGATTCCACCAGCAGATAGAGAAGGAACCAAGATTAATGTGCAGTGTTGAAATAAGGTACCACCATGTAGCAGAGAGTAGATAGGAAATATGGGTAAATTTAAAATATACACATTAGATAGTAATAAGCAAGAGCAATGGAAAGAGCATTTATAATGAATGAAATGGCTCTGAGTGGTTATTTGGGAGTAACTTCTGGGATACAGTGAAAATCTGTCTACTAAAAGTTGTTTCATATTTATTTCCCTATCTCTATACTATTACTTGGATTCCCAGTCTTTATTTTAACTCAAAATCATAAATCTACCACACTTCCTGCAATACTAACTGTAGCACAGATTACAAACAGTAGTAATAATAACATATTTAAAATTTTATCTTTTTTGTAAACTTCAACAAACATAAGTTTCAAAAAATCAAATCGAATCCACTGGTCACAAGTCAAATGGACTCCTGACTACCAAAAGCCTATGTTTTATCGCAGTACAGTCTGTGTCAGCACCACACAGCAGGGAGCATCTATTCCAGACCAATGTCTTTGGGGCTGCAATTGGAATCAATCAAAAAGCCCCATGTCTGATCCTGAATGGGGGTATGTGGATGCAGAGAAGCTAATTACCCAAAGACATAAAAGATGAGACAGAAACACCTGGTCATATCAGGAGTGCTCCCAGTAATTACTGAAGGCTACAGTTTATTGTTCTATTATCTTAAGTAACCATTCAAAAGTTGGGGCAAAGACAGAAGACATCAATTATCATGTACACCTCTTTATTCTTGAGGATGAGATCTCTTCCCTATCTTCTGATCACCTCCCTCTTTCTCTGGTCTTGTGTTCCCCCTGCCGAAAAACAATCAGGACCATGGGCCTAAAGCATCAAAATGAATATATAAGTAAAAGTATTTCTCTAGTTTCCTTAACTTTTCCTTCTGTCTCTAGTCTATCTGTCTCAGCAGTTTTCAAATCAAATACAAAGTGCTCCTGCAACTAACTGATCTCAGATGACTCCTCAGCACCTGGATCCCAGGCAACTCCAAAGTGGCTAGTCACAGACAATCCAGTCTAACAAGTTATTCCATCACTGCCTAAAATTCCATAGCACCAGATGGTCCTGCAGAGTGGACATCCACTGACATATCCTACTCTTCAGGCCCTTGACCAATCTTCCTTAGATCCCTAACAGCAATACCCCCGTGTCAACAGGAAACAGCCAGAGAGAATGACACCCAATTTCCCAATACCCTGTGATTCAATAATAAAATAAAAAGGTGGGAATGAAGGGTTTTCTAATAGGCTCAAGCTTGTTAAACATGGTATTGACAGGATTTTCTCTTTACCCTTCTTTCTCCCTGGCAAATACTGCTAGATCACAATCCTAAACTAGTCCCTTAGGTCTAGTTCCTTATTAGGTGGCTGACTTATTCCTGAGACAAAACACTAAAGTCCAACTATCCAAGTTCATTATTTGGCTAACATGTCCAATCAGGACTTACAAATTCATTCTAACACAGACTACCCCTTTTTTCATTCTAAAAATCCACTCCTGTATCAGGGCTAACACAGATGGCTCCAGCTCATCTTGGTTTAAGTTCAGAGTTCAAGCCTATCTTTACTCTTCCAAGTTAAAGTCATAAAACCTAAATATATAGGGCAAGGATACTTAAATAATAGGAGACTTGGTTTGAGGTGTGGTTAATCTTAACCCTGAAGACTAGATAATATGAGATTTTGTTTAAGGTGTGGTTACTATATATTTGGAGATTTGACCAAGAAGATCTGTTTCTTCTTTGTCTCATAGTAGAGAAGTCTTTTCAAATTTCCCCCTTTTTGTTTGGGGTATATAAGAATGTTGAAGAATAAACTTGGTGCGTTCAGTATTCACTGGATTGCCCTCCTGATTCTATCCTGTGTCTTGATATTTTCCTTAACATCTTTACCTGTCATTTGTCAACCCACACTTTCCCTCTCAGGTGCAAACTGGGCAAGTTGGCTGTATCTGATTGAACAAAGATGGGTTACAGATTCATGCTACAATATGGGGCTACCACATGGGCTGCTACACTCCTGCAAAAATAACATGAAGCTTCGGGTTTCTCTGTACCTTGTCTGTTCCAGAAGCAGCCCCTTTCACCCTTGTCCTCTGCTTGATCCTTTGGAGTAATAAATATCCTTTGTACTCAGAATTTGCTGTCCTAATGTGTCCAGGAATGACTACAGGGTGCCACTCTCTGTTGCAACACAGATTTCAAAGGATCCTTTCTACAGATATACACATAATTAAAATAAATCAATATGAAGAATGTAAATATAATTAAGTTGGCTTCCAACAAACAAGAATCAAAGACCACAGTGAGTGGGATCTGAATCATGAGGGTAGAGATGGAGAGAGCCCTTGACTAAGGTGTCAGAGGCCCAGGTTTCCATCCTTAGCTCTTCCTGAAGTGAATGTGCTGGCCTATGATTGTAATCTTAGCACTCAGGAGCTGGATAGAGTAGGATCAGAAGATTTTCTGAGCCAACAGAGAAAGAAGTGATGAGCTTGGTCCTGTCCAAAATAAATAAATAGATAGATAAAATGTAAATAAATAAATAAATAAATTGCAATAATAAGAATAGCAAACAACTGGAACTAAGGTGAAAAGGGAGGAGACATACAGATTTCAAAGGGAGGGAGCAAGAGAGAGAGAGGGACGGAGAGAAGAACAGACAGATAGAGGAAGGGGGGAGGAAAGAGAGCAGACTTTGGAGGGCAAAAGATACAATGGAGATTTGGGACCCAAAGTCACACTTGGCAGATCTCTGATGTGGGTGCTCGGTCTGTACTCTAGATTTCAGGAAAAACAGAAAGTATTCTTACCTTCTGCTCCATTCTTCAGTTACCCCTTTCCTGCTTATGATATTTCATTTCATTTTTATAAGACATATTAATTATTCCTGACTAAAGTGCAATCATTTAAAACAGATCAATCTGAAAAAGTATTCTGAAACATAAAATGCTAATAGGAATTTTAATCATTTAGTTGTATGCAGTTTCTAATTTATTCTGTGTATTTAGAAATGAGACTGAGAAAACTGATGAAGTGTTATTAAAAGAACTGAATAGTATGAAGCTTGCAAGAGTTCCATTCCTAGGAACTTTGTTTTCATGAGTTTACTGATAGCCAGTCTTGTCATTTTTATTGGATTTGTAAAGTAAACACCTCTGTGTGTCTGTGATGGAGTTTGAAAACACAGTCAGAGTCCAGTAAGACAAAAAACAATACTTATACTTACTACACCAGAAAGGGAGTCCTGTTCTAGGGGTGAATCTAAAGTCCTCTGACACCATAAAAATCTCACCATTATCTGTCCTATTTACTAGCACACATTATAATGTGTCTGTACTCCGGTGTCCCAAAGTGCCTTCTTCTTCTTGGAGGTTTTCCAGTGGGGACACAGGATTTATTCCTGAATATATTGTTCAGAGAAGTGTGGTGATCTCATTCCTCCTGCTAGTCAAGCTAGCTTAGAAAAGGGACACATGAACTAGCCTTGGCCAAGGGCTGAGGACTTTGGTTCTTTTGAGGAAAAGTTTCTCAAATTTCATATCAACCCACTTTGGAGAGACCCTAGCTGAAGTCTACTTGTTAAATGGCAGTAAAAAATTTCTTTTCGGCTTTAAAATAAGTTGTATGGGGGAGTTTCTCTTTTTGTAGCTTGCCTACAACCAGAAATAATCACAGCTCATACTATTTCCCATTGAACACTGACTTTACCAATATTGGTGAATACTTTCAGGGAAATCAATGCAAAAACCAACCCAAATGGAACCCAAATAAGGACAGTGAAAACCCCTCCACACGACCCATTTGGAAAGTGTAGATGTTGATGGCTGAGAAGCCAACAGGGGACTGATCCAGACTCCATGAATGTAGTGCCAGGGAGGAGACCACAGAAATCACTATGGCCTTGGGTAGTAGATCAGTGTTTACCATGGTTTTTGAATGAGATTTGGGAGCCCATTCCTAATAGAGGGATGCTCTCTCAGCTTCGACACATGGGGAAAGGCCTAGGTCGTACCCAGAATGAAATGACAGACTTAGAGATCCCCACAAGGAGAGCCTCACCCTCCCTGGGGAATGATGTTGGGATTGGGGGCGGAACTGGCTGATGGAAGGACAAGGAAGGAGGGGTGGGAGAGGGAACTGGGACTGACACGTGAATCATTCACTTTTCTAATTAAAATAAAAATATATATTGAGAAAATGGAAGTGTAGATGTTTGCTTGCCCAGTCTTAACAAATGAATAATTTCTTGAATGGTTAATATTTATTAGTATATATACTACTCCAGCATTTTAAATTTGTGATTCTTTTGATTTTGAGTTTTTGGCGACGTGGGGATTCTGTTGTTTTTGTAGCAAGAAGCTACGTAGCAAATGCTAATTTTTATCTAGTTAGGGTTTCTATTGCTGTGAAAATATTCCATGATCATGTCAACTCTTATAAAGGAAAAAGGCATTTAATTGGAGCTGCTTTACAGGTTTAGAGGTTTAGTCCCATTGTCGTCATGGTGGTAAGCATGGAGCATAAATGCAGACAGGATGCTGGGGAGGTAGCTGAGAGTTCTACATCTGCATCAGCAGGTTGTAGGAAGTGAGAATAGCACTACCAGTGTCCTAAGCTTTTGAAACATCCATGCCCTCACCCCAGGGACACACTTACTCCAACAATGCCACACTCCTAATAATGATACTTCTTATGAGTCTATCAGGGTCATTTTCACTCAACTACTACAATTGTTTAGTTAAATCACAGAAGGCAACCTATCATCAGGATGCTTTAGGTGAAATTTTCCACTTCCTTTGTGACACAGGGTTTTCCCAGTTTCCCAGGAGGTTAAAACCAAGCAGGCAAACACCTATACAATAAGCTATAGATGAGATCAGACCCTGAATTTGCACAGCCTCACTCTCATTTATTGTTACATCTTTGTACAGTTCTACATTTGTTGTTGCCTTTTGTAATTTGATACTAACAATTAATTTGTTTTGGTTTGGTTTCTCTTTTTCAAGACAGGGTTCTCTGTGTAACCCTGAGTATCCTGACACTGCCTAGGTAGATCTGGCTTGTCTCAGAAGTCTACCTGCTTTTGCCTCCCAAGTGTCACTACTGTCTGGCTCAGAAGTTAACTTTTTAATATGTATTCTTCCTGTGGGCTTCAGTTTCCTACTGAAAACCGGGACTATAGACAGCTTGTAAAAAATGCAATCCTCCCTGCTGAATGAAAAGCAGGCATTTGAACAAGATTGTAAGTTATCCTGGTGCATAGCAGATGTGGAATATTCTGGCTAAAGGATGCAGTTCTCCCAGGAAGGGAAATCAGCAGGGATAATCTCCTATGAGTTTTTGGGGGCCTGAGAAAGTGTGTCAAAGCCAGCAAGCCAGAACATATCTGCTAAAGCCCAAAGACCATGACTGTGCAGTGTTTCCTTGATGCAGTGATGTGTATCCTACTATGTTGATTCTCAGATTACTCTGAAAATAAATCAGTTCTAGTTAAAAGAGAAAAGGCTTTTTAATAAATCAATGATACTAGACTTTTCCCAGAAAATATAAACACAAAAAGGAAAGAAACATAGAAAGAGAAGTAGAGAGGAAAATAGTCAGAAAAGAAGAGAGAAAAATCTAGCAGAAAGACAGGTCATTCATCCTTTATGCATTAATATATATATGGTAAGTTAGTGTATTGATACAATGTGCATTAGATTAAAAACAGCATGTAGAAGTATGTGTTGGTATAAGCTATGGCTGATGAAACAAATGGCACAATGACATAAATAAATCTACAGAGCAGAAGTAGTAAAATGATGTTTGCATAACACACTACAAATGTATAAGTAAGAATTTACAGTCTGAGATGCGAAAAGGAGACAGATCCACTGGGTGGAGAATACCCTGCATGTGTCCATAGGATTATATGGGTCACATAAAAGGTGTCATGAAACATGGAATTTCTAAGTTCCCTAGTAACAGCTGAATTCCTTCTTGCCACCTTTCCTGTACCCATGCTCATACAAATATTACAGAAAGTAAGAATTGAAAATATGTAGTAAACAGGAAAAGAGAGCTGTGGGTAAACTTCATACATAAGGGACAAAGGAATGGAGTTTGGAGAGACTGCTCACTGTTTAAGATTATTTGCTGCTTTTGCAGAGGACCAGATCTTGTTTCCCAGCACTTATGTGGTAGTGCACAACCATCTCTAACTCAAATTTCAAGATATCCAATGCCCTTTTCTGGCCACCACATGCACTAGACACATATGTAGTGCATAGCACCCATAAAAACTAAAATAAGTAATTTAAAATCCTTTATATAGGGAAATTAATTGTGTTAAAATTCTGTATATACTTCAAATAGCAGAAAGAAGTTTCAGAAGAATGGCCTACATGAGCAAAAATCACACTCAAAGGAGACAAAGAAAAAACATAAAGAGAACCCAAGAGTCCCAAGTGATATGTGGAAGACAAAATTGATAGAACTTTACCTGTGTGTATGAAGAGAACAGGGAAGAATAATATAAAAATAGAATGAAGAAAACAAAGGTTCATAACATTAATTTTGGTGGTATAATGATAGTTTATTGACAAGTTAAGTTAATGACACAGAGGGAATTGACTCAATTAACTGTATAGTCTAAGATTCAAGCAATTGTGTCATGATAGAAGATATCTGAGACCCAAACTAAAGCTGAGGCTCTGATAATAGAGAGTCCACAAAGTGGCAGAGACAAAAACCATCGACACACCACACATAAAAATCTTCCTCAGAAAATAAAACAATTTAAGAGAAGTGGGCCTAGAGGTATAGTTTCGTAATCCCAGATCTTTAGGAATCTTGGGTGGGAGACCAAACATTTAAGGACAACCTGAGTAACTTAACAAGATCCTGCCTCCAAGTGAAATGAATAAAATAGAGGTGGGAAGAGAGGTCAGTGGGAGAGTGCTTGTCTGGATGTATGAGGCCTTAGGTTCTATCTCCATCAAAGTCAATAATGATGATGATGATAAACCTGAAACAGAATTTGTAGAGTAAACATACACAACTTGGATAGATAACAACTGACTGGAAGCTATCAGCATCAAGACATTACCTCGGAAGTAGCTGTCCCTCTGGCATCATCAGGTAAACAGGCCAGCTTCCCGGCCTGTGTTCCAGAGCCTGCAGATCGCCTGGGAACTGCACAGAGCTCCCAATCCCATCGGGAGCCAAGCACCCCAGACTCCAGATCTTCTCTCCCACCAACGAGTCCAGGAAACTAGAGAAGGCTGGGCGCACAGGGAAGTAGCTGTCCCTCTGGCATCATCAGGTAAACAGGCCAGCTTCCCGGCCTGTGTTCCAGAGCCTGCAGATCGCCTGGGAACTGCACAAAGCTCCCAATCCCGGCAGGAGCATCAGGTAAACAGGCCAGCTTCCCGGCCTGTGTTCCAGAGCCTGCAGATCGCCTGGGAACTGCACAGAGCTCCCAATCCCGGCAGGAGCATCAGGTAAACAGGCCAGCTTCCAGGCCTGTGTTCCAGAGCCTGCAGATCGCCTGGGAACTGCACAGAGCTCCCAATCCCGGTGGGAGCCAAGCACCCCAGACTCCAGATCTTCTCTCCCACCAACGAGTCCAGGAAACTAGAGAAGGCTGGGAGCACAGGGAAGTAGCTGTCCCTCTGGCATCATCAGGTAAACAGGCCAGCTTCCCGGCCTGTGTTCCAGAGCCTGCAGATCGCCTGGGAACTGCACAGAGCTCCCAATCCCGGCAGGAGCATCAGGTAAACAGGCCAGCTTCCCGGCCTGTGTTCCAGAGCCTGCAGATCGCCTGGGAACTGCACAGAGCTCCCAATCCCGGCAGGAGCATCAGGTAAACAGGCCAGCTTCCCGGCCTGTGTTCCAGAGCCTGCAGATCGCCTGGGAACTGCACAGAGCTCCCAATCCCGGCGGGAGCCAAGCACCCCAGACTCCAGATCTTCTCTCCCACCAACGAGTCCAGGAAACTAGAGAAGGCTGGGAGCACAGGAAGTAGCTGTCCCTCTGGCATCATCAGGTAAACAGGCCAGCTTCCCGGCCTGTGTTCCAGAGCCTGCAGATCGCCTGGGAACTGCACAGAGCTCCCAATCCCGGTGGGAGCCAAGCACCCCAGACTCCAGATCTTCTCTCCCACCAAAGAGACCAGGAAACTACAGGAGCCAGGGAGACCAGGGAGTAGCAGTTCCGGATCAGGTACAACAGGACCCAGCATAGGGTCCAGGGGACCAGGTAGGAGGCTAAGCGCCCCAGATTCCTGTTCTTCTTCTCTACCCACGGACCAGCATTTGGACAAGGCATAGAAGAACCACCAGATTACTGGACTTACTAGCACCCACCAAAGGGAACTCTGGTCCCCAGACCAGGAAGGGGCTCTTTCTGCACCCACTAGAAGAAGAGATGGGAAAGAGACAATACAAAAACACAGTCAGCAACAGAAAAACAAATATGACACCGCCAGATTCTAGAGACTCCACACCAGCAAGACCCGAATATTCCAACGCGAAGGAAGCAGAAGAGAACGACCTTAAAAGCACTTTCATGAAAATGATAGAGGCCCTAAAAGAGGATATTGGAAAATCCCTCAAAGAAATGGAAGAAAAAACAAACCAAAAATGCAAGAAATGGAAGAAAAAACAAACCAAAAAATGCAAGAATTAGAAGAAGAAACATACCAAATAAGGCAGGAAATGGAAGAAGAAACAAAGAAAAAAATGCAAGAAATAGTAGAAAAAACAAAGCAAAAATGAAAAAAATGGAGGAAGAAACAAACCAAAAAAGGCAGGAAATGGAAGAAGAAACAAAGCACAAAATCCATGAAATGGAACAAAAAGCAAACCAAAAAATGCAAGAAATGGAAGAAAGAACAAACCAAAAAATTCATAAAAGGCAACAAACGGACGAACAGATAAACAGAAAATTGCAAGAAGCAATGCAAACGCTGCAAGGGTTGAAAACTGAAATAGAGTCACTAAAAAAACACAATCTGAAGAAAGGCAGAAAATAGAAAAGCTGGACAAACAGTCAGGCACTACCAATACAAGCATTACCAACAGAATAGAAGAGATGGAAGGGAGAATCTCAAGTGTTGAAGATACATTAGGAGAAATGGATTAATCAACCAAAGAAAACCTTAAATCCAAGAAATCCTTAACACAAAACATCCAGGAATTATGGGACACCATGAAAAGACCAAACCTAAGAATAATAGGTATAGAAGAAGGAGAAGAAATCCACCTCAAAGGGGCAGAAGGCATATTCAACAAAATCATAGAAGAAAACTTTCCCAACCTTAAGAAAGACATGCCAATGAAGGTACAAGAAGCCTACAGAACACCAAATAGAGTGGACCACAAAAAAAATCCCCTCGCCACATAATAATCAAGACCCCAAACATACAGAATAAAGAAAGAATATTAAGAGCAGCTAAGGAAAAAGGTCAAGTAACATATAAAGGCAGACCTATCAGAATTACACCTGATTTCTCCATGGAAACTCTGAAAGCCAGAAGGTCCTGGATAGATATTCTACCTACACTAAGAGACCATGGATGCCAGCCCAGACTACTATACCCGGCAAAGCTCTCAATCACTATAGACGGAGAAAACAAGATACTCCATGACAAAACTAGATTCAACCAATATGTGTCCACTAACCCAGCCCTACAGAAAATTTTGGAAGGAAAACTCCAACCCAAGGAAGCTAACTACAACCAGGAAAACATAAGCATTAGAGAATCCCTCTCTACCAACAGCCAAAAGAACAAAGGGGTGAAATTCCACCCATAATTCCACCAACAACAACCATCGCAAATCGAAGAAGGATGAGCAATCAATGGTCATTAACATCCCTCAATATTAACGGCCTTAACTCACCCATAAAAAGACACAGGCTAGCAGAATGGATTCGAAGACAGAACCCTTCCTTCTGCTGCATACAAGAAACACACCTCACCCTCAAAGACAGACATTACTTGAGAGTTAAAGGTTTGGAGAAAATTTTTCAATCAAATGGACCCAAGAAACAAGCAGGGGTAGCAATCCTAATATCTAACAAACTAGACTTTAAAATAAAATCAATCAAAAGAGATGAAGGAGGTCATTACATACTCATCACAGGTGAAACCCACCAAGATGAAGTGTCTATCCTGAACATCTATGCCCCCAATACAAAGGCATCCACATTCGTTAAAGAAACATTATTAGAACTTAAATCTCATCTAAAGCCCCACACAGTTATAGTGGGAGATTTCAACACACCACTCTCACCACTAGACAAGAATACCAGACAGAAACTCAACAAAGAAGCAAAGGGTCTAATAGAAGTAATGACCCAACTGGGATTAACAGATATCTATAGAACATTTCATCCACATAAAAAAGAATATACCTTCTTCTCACCACCACATGGAACCTTCTCAAAAATCGACCACATACTTGGCAACATATCAAACCTCAGCAGCTACAAAAACATTGGAATAACTCCATGCATCTTATCAGACCACCATGCCTTAAAATTAGAATTCAACAACAACACAAATTGCAGAAAACCTACAAACTCATGGAAATTGAATAATGCTCAACTGCACCATCCCTGGGTCAAAGAGGAAATAAAAAAAGAAATTAAAGACTTCCTCGAATTCAATGAGAATGAAGACACAACATACCCAAACCTATGGGACACTTTGAAAGCTGTGCTACAGGGGAAGTTCATAGCACTAAGTGCTCACATGAAGAAACAGGAAAACAGTTATACCAGAGAATTAACATCACAGCTAAAAGCTCTAGAACACAAAGAAGCAAACTCTCCCAGGAGGAGTAGACGCCAGGAAATAATCAAATTGAGGGCTGAAATCAACAAAGTAGAAACCAGGAAAACAATACGAAGAATCAATGCAACGAAGAGTTGGTTCTTTGAGAAAATCAACAAGATAGACAAACCTTTGTCCAAACTTACCAAACAGCAGAGAGTGAACACGCAAATTAACAAAATCAGAAATGAAAAGGGGGACATAACAACAGACTCTGAGGAAATCCAGAGAATCATTAGGTCATACTTTGAAAACCTATACTCCACAAAATTCGAAAATTTAAAGGAAATGGATGACTTCCTGGACAGCTATCATTTGCCAAAACTAAATCAAGAACAGATAAGCAATTTAAATAGACCTATAACCCCTATGGAAATAGAAGCTGTCATCAAAAGTCTCCCAACCAAAAAAGTCCAGGTCCAGATGGCCTCAGTGCAGAATTCTACCACAAATTCAAAGAACAGCTTATACCAATTCTTCTCAAAGTGTTCCACACAATAGAAGCAGAAGGGTCTTTGCCAAACTCTTTCTATGAGGCTTCAATAACCTTGATCCCCAAGCCACACAAAGATACAACCAAGAAAGAGAACTTCAGACCAATATCCCTCATGAACATTGTTGCAAAAATACTCAATAAAATACTGGCAAATCGGATCCAAGAACACATCAAAACAATCATTCACCACGATCAAGTAGGTTTCATCCCAGGGATGCAGGGATGGTTCAACATACGAAAATCCATCAACATAATCCACCATATAAACAAGCTGAAAAACAAAAATCACATGATCATCTCACTAGATGCTGAAAAAGCCTTTGACAAAATCCAACACCCCTTCATGATAAAGGTCTTGGAGAGATCTGGGATAACAGGGACATACTTAAACATAATAAAAGCCATATACAGTAAACCAACAGCCAACATCAAACTAAATGGACAGAAACTCAACGCAATTCCTCTAAAATCAGGAACAAAACAAGGCTGTCCACTCTCTCCATACCTTTTCAACATGGTACTTGAAGTTCTAGCTATAGCCATACGACAACAAAGGGGGATCAAGGGGATACAAATTGGGAAGGAAGAAGTCAAACTTTCACTGTTTGCAGACGATATGATAGTTTACATCAATGACCCAAAGAACTCTACCAGGGAACTCTTACAGCTGATTAACACCTTCAGCAAAGTGGCAGGTTACAAGATCAACTCAAGAAAGTCAGTAGCCCTACTATATACAGATGATAAAAGGGCTGAAAGAGAAATCAGAGAAACATCACCCTTTACAATTGCCACAAACAACATAAAATACCTTGGGGTAACGCTAACCAAACAAGTGAAAGACCTGTATCGTAAGAACTTTGAATCTTTAAAGAAAGAAATTAAAGAAGCCCTCAGAAAATGGAAAGATCTCACATGCTCTTGGATAGGTAGGATCAATGTAGTAAAAATGGCAATCCTGCCAAAAGCAATCTACAGATTCAATGCTATCCCCATTAAAATCCCAGCACAATTCTTCACAGACCTTGAAAGAACAATAATCAATTTTGTATGGAAAAACAAAAGACCCAGGATAGCCAAAACAACCCTGTTCAACAAGGCAACGTCCGGAGGCATCACTATCCCTGACCTCAAGCTCTATTATAGAGCTATAGTCCTGAAAACAGCTTGGTATTGGCACAAAAATAGACAGGCAGACCAATGGAATCGAATTGAAAATCCGGGTATTAACCCACACACATACGAACATCTGATCTTTGACAAAGAAGCTAAAAATATACAATGGAATAAAGAAAGCATCTTCAACAAATGGTGCTGGCATAATTGGAGACTGGCATGTAGAAAAATGCGGATCGATCCATGTTTATCGCCATGCACAAAACTTAAGTCCAAATGGATCAAAGACCTCAACATAAATCCAGCCACACTGAACCTCTTAGAAGAGAAAGTGGGTGGTACCCTTGAAAGAATTGGTACAGGAGACAGCTTCCTGAACATAACACCAGTAGCACAGACAGTGAGATCAACAATTAATAAATGGGACCTACTGAAACTGAGAAGCTTCTGTAAGGCAAAGGACACAGTCAGCAAGACAAAAAGGCAGCCCACAGAATGGGAAAAAATATTCACTAATCCCACATCTGACAGAGGGTTGATCTCCAAAATTTACAAAGAACTCAAGAAGCAAGTCTCCAAAACAGCAAAGGACCCAATTAAGAAGTGGGCTGCAGAACTAAATAGAGAGTTTTCAATAGAGGAGTCTAAAATGGCTGAGAGGCACTTGAGAAAGTGCTCAACATCCTTAGCCATCCGGGAAATGCAAATCAAAGCAACTCTGAGATACCATCTCACTCCTGTCAGAATGGCTAAAATCAAAAACACCAATGACAATTTATGCTGGAGAGGATGTGGTGAAAGGGGACACTCCTCCATTGCTGGTGGGAGTGCCAACTGGTTCAGCCACTTTGGAAAGCAGTATGGAGATTCCTCAGAAAAATGGGAATAAACCTACCACAAGACCCAGCAACTGCACTCTTAGGCATATATCCAAAAGATGCCCATTCATATAACAAAGATGTCTGTTCCACTATGTTCATAGCAGCTTTATTTGTAATAGCCAGAACTTGGAAGCAACCTAGATGTCCCTCACCCGAAGAATGGATAGAGAAAATGTGGTACATCTACACAATGGAGTACTATTCAGCAGAAAAAAATAATGGAATCATGAGATTCGCAGGCAAATGGATGACACTAGAAGAAACCATCCTGAGTGAGGTAACCCAGTCACAAAAAGAGAAACATGGCATGTACTCTCTCATATATGGATTTTAGACATAGATCTGGGGAGTGCCAGCCTACAATCCTATTGCCAGAGAGTCTGGGAAACAGAAACTTCATTTACTGGCTGGTTAAGTACTGAGCTGAACTCAAGAAAGCCAGTATCAGAGAGGGAGGACTGATGATCAAAGGGATTAAGACTGGGCTGGTTGAACCCCCAGAAACAGCTGACCAGACAAAGGTTAACTCTTGAATCCCAGGCATCAGCCTGGGAATCCAGCATGGGACTGATCAAGACCCCCTGAATCTGGGTGTCAGTGAGGAGGCCTAGGTAATCTATTGAGCCTTGGACAGCAGATCAGTACCCATCCCAAGTATACACACGGTCTCTGGACTCCCATAGAACAATGTGAGGTGCACTCTCACCCTGAACTCTTGGGGAAGGGTCTAGGCCCTGCCCTATATGAAATGACAGACTATGGACACCCCCATGGAGGGCCTCACCCTCCCTGGGGGAATGAGGGATAACGGGGGGGATGGGGGAGGGCACGGGAGGAGGGGAGGGAAAGGGAGAGGGACCTCGTACTGACTTGTGAAGCAACCTTGTTTCTTATCTAAATTTAAAATGGAAAATAAAAAAAATATTAATAAAAAAA
>NW_024433968.1:0-6369 GCF_017639785.1 Mesocricetus auratus | reverse complement strand
GTGCTGTCAGTCTGGTGCTGTCAGTCTGGTGCTGTCAGTCTGGTGCTGTCAGTCTGGTGCTGTCAGTCTGGTAACGGAGTTGAGCGCCGTTTTTAGATAAGCCGCTAGCGCGATGGGGTTGTCACAGTCAGTGGTTACTGCCCTACAGACTGTGCTAAAACAAAGAGATCTTAAAATTGCACCACGAACACTTCAAAATTTTGTGAAGGAGGTAGATAGAGTGGCACTCATGGTATGCTTGTTCCGGGTCCCTCACTGTGGCCTCATGGAACAAGCTAGGTAAAGAACTAGACAGGAAGCATGCAGAAGGAGATCTCCACTTAGGTACCAAAGCCATTTGGAAGCTAGTTAAAAACTGCTTGGAGGATGAGGCCTGTCACCCTGCTATAATAGAAAGTCAGGGAACCTTAGAGGAAGTTCAGGATAGCATGTCAGAAACTGAACGGAGTGAGAGAATGGGAGCTCGCAAAAGGAAAGACATGTCTAAGAAAAGGCCCTCCCAAGAAGTTAAGAAAGGGGAGAGAAAGAAGGGAGTGATCATTCACCCCCTAACAAATCTAAGAAAAAGAAAAAGCCAGAATCTAGCAAGATTGGCTCAGAGTGTGCAGGGAGCTGGGCAGACCCCTAAACAATGCAGGACTAGCTGCCGCCATTTTACAAACGCACAGGTATAGAGATTTATCTAATCGAAAAGCTTGTTTTAATTGTGGGAGAATGGGGCACCTTAAGAAAGATTGTCAAGCCCCTGAAAGAACAAGAGAATCGAAGCTTTGCCATCGTTGTGGTAAAGGTTATCATAGGGCTAGCGACTGCAGGTCAGTCCGGGATGTAAAGGGAGGCTTCTGCCCCCTATCGAAGAACCCAAGGTACCCCAATCAAAAAACGGGTCACGGGGCCCATGGTCCCAGGGCCCTCAGAAATATGGGAAGCAATTTCAGAAAAGCAATCAAGAGGAAGTAGAGGCTTCCGAGGAACCCCCGGAATGGACTTGCGTGCCGCCTCCGACTTCTTACTCATGCCCCAAATGAATGTTCAACCGGTCCCAGTCCATTCCCCTGGACCTTTGCCCCCTGCCACCATTGGGCTTATTCTGGGCCGTGGCTCCTTAACTTTACAGGGACTCATTATATATCCTGGGATTGTTGACCCGTATCATAAAGAGGAGATTCAAGTTCTCTGTTCTAGCCCTCGGGGTGTATTTTCTATAAAGCAGGGAGATAGAATTGCACAACTGGTGTTGCTGCCCTCCCTCGGGGATGGAGAAACCTACACTTTACAAAAAAGGGCTATGGGATCTTCTGGAAGTGATTCAGCCTATCTGGCTATACCCCTAAATGAGAGACCTACAATAAAATTGTTAATTAATGGAAAAGAATTTGAAGGGATAATGGATACGGGAGCAGACAAAAGCATTATTTCACTCCATTGGTGGCCGAAGTCTTGGCCCACTGTTGTTTCATCTCATTCTCTACAAGGTCTTGGATACCAGTCCTCTCCTGCCATCAGTGCCTCAGCCTTAACCTGGCGGAATGCTGAGGGCAAACAGGGATGTTTTACCCCCTATGTGTTGCCACTCCCTGTAAATTTATGGGGACGGGATGTGTTACAAGCCATGGGCATGACCCTAACTAATGAATACTCCCCCAGGCATCAGCCATTATGGCAAAGATGGGGTATACAAAGGGTAGAGGCTTGGGTAGGCAAGAACAAGGCAGAATAAAACCCATTACACAACACGGAAATCGGGGTAGAAAAGGACTGGGTTTTATTTAGGGGCCGTTGAGGCTTCACGACCCATACCATGGAAAACAGAGGAGCCGTTATGGGTCTCTCAATGGCCTCTATCCTCTGAAAAATTAGAGGCTGTCACAAGATTAGTGCAAGAACAGGAACGGCTGGGGCATCTAGAGCCTTCTACCTCCCCATGGAATACACCAATTTTTGTTATTAAGAAGAAATCTGGGAAGTGGAGATTACTCCATGACCTGCGGGCCATTAACAATCAGATGCATCTTTTTGGCCCTGTTCAAAGAGGCCTTCCTTTGCTTTCTGCACTTCCTCAAGATTGGAAGCTTATTATTATAGATATTAAGGATTGTTTCTTCTCTATTCCACTTTACCCACGGGATAGACCAAGGTTTGCCTTCACTATCCCTTCTCTTAATCATATGGAACCAGACAAGAGATTTCAGTGGAAGGTACTGCCGCAAGGCATGGCCAATAGCCCAACAATATGTCAGCTGTATGTGCAGGAGGCTTTGGAGCCAATTAGGAAGCAATTTACATCTTTAATCGTTATCCATTATATGGACGATATTCTTATTTGTCACAAAGAGTTAGATGTTTTACAAAAGGCTTTCCCCATGCTGGTGGCTGAATTAAAACAGTGGGGATTAGAGATTGCCTCAGAAAAGGTTCAAATTGCAGATACAGGCCTCTTTTTGGGCTCAATGATTACTCCCAAAAATATAGTTCCTCAGAAAATAGAAATTCGCAAAGACCACTTACAAACATTAAATGATTTTCAGAAACTTCTGGGAGATATAAATTGGTTGAGGCCCTTTTTAAAAATTCCATCTGCTGATCTAAAACCCCTCTTCGATCTCCTGGAGGGTGAGCCTCATATCTCCTCACCCAGAAAATTTACCCCTGCCGCCCACCGAGCCTTACAGATGGTGGAAGAGGCCTTACAGGAAGCACAATTACAACGTATTGAGGAGTCACTACCTTTTAATCTGTGTGTTTTTAAGACAGCTCAATTGCCAACTGCAGTCCTGTGGCAACATGGACCATTACTTTGGATTCATCCAAATGCTTCCCCTGCTAAGATTATTGACTGGTACCCTGATGCTGTTGCACAGCTCGCGCTTCGCGGAATAAAAGCAGCTGTTACACATTTTGGCAGGGATCCTGATTCCTTGATTGTGCCTTATACTGCTGCACAAGTTCAGACCTTGGCAGCCACATCTAGTGATTGGGCAGTTTTAGTTACTTCCTTTTCAGGACAAATTGATAATCATTTTCCAAAGCATCCAATTTTACAGTTTGCCCTAAACCAGGCTATAGTGTTTCCACAAGTGACAGCTAAAGACCCACTCCCAGATGGGACTGTGGTGTACACTGATGGATCAAAAACTGGTATGGGAGCTTATGTGGTCAAGGATAGGGTTATATCTAAACAATATAATGAAACTTCACCTCAAGTTGTAGAATGTCTGATAGTACTGGAGGTTCTTGAGGCTTTTCCAGGACCCCTCAATATTGTATCAGATTCCTCTTATGTGGTTAATGCAGTTAATCTCCTTGAGATAGCTGGAATAATAAGATCCTCCAGCAGAGTTGCTAACATCTTTCAAAAGATACAAGCTGCCTTGTTAAATAGGAGATTTCCTGTTTTCATTACCCATGTCCGAGCACATTCTGGACTCCCAGGTCCCATGTCCTTAGGGAATGACTTAGCGGACAAGGCTACAAAGCTGGTGGCCGCTGCCTTGTCTACCCATGCACAAGCAGCAAAAGAATTCCATAAGCGCTTTCATGTGACGGCTGAGACCTTGCGCCGTCGTTTTGCTCTATCCAGGAAAGAGGCTAGGGAAATTGTTACTCAATGCCAGAATTGCTGCGAATTCTTACCTACTCCCCACATGGGAATAAACCCACGTGGCATTAGACCATTGCAGATGTGGCAGATGGATGTTACTCATATTCCCTCTTTTGGAAGGCTTCAATATGTTCATGTTTCTGTTGACACCTGTTCTGGCGTAATGTTTGCCACACCCCTAACAGGGGAAAAGGCCTCATATGTGATTCAACATTGCCTTGAGGCCTGGAGTGCTTAGGGGAAAACCCAGAATTTTAAAAACAGACAATGGACCAGCATATACCTCTCAAAAATTCCGACAGTTTTGTCGGCAAATGGATGTTACCCATCTAACTGGCCTACCTTATAACCCTCAAGGACAGGGCATTGTGGAACGTGCCCATCGTACACTCAAATCATATCTGATTAAACAAAAGGGGAGTATTGAGGATGTTCTACCCTCGGTACCAAGAGTTGCTGTATCCATGGCACTTTTTACCCTTAATTTCTTGAACTCTGATGCCCAAGGCCACACTGCGGCCGATCGCCACAGTTTAGAGCCTGATAGGCCAAAAGAAATGGTAAAATGGAAAGATGTCTTGACTGATCTCTGGAAAGGCCCGGATCCTATTCTTATAAGATCCAGGGGAGCTGTGTGTGTTTTTCCACAGGAGGAAGAAAACCCCCTGTGGATCCCTGAAAGACTCACTCGAAGAGCTCCTTCACAACTCCAGAATAAGAAGGATGGAGGCCAAGTGGGTGATGAAGACTCTCCTACTCGGGATGATGGTTCCTAGTATGATGGGAGAGTTACGGTGGGCCATCATGTCTACCTTCCCCTACCGATGCCAGTGATGCAGAATGCCCAGGTGTTCCCTAGATTTTTCACAACTAATAGAGAGTTGGGGCTTGCCTTTTTGCCTTTAGATCCTCAGATACAGAGTTTTCAGGATGAGAGAACCTTGTCATTAGTAGGAAGCTTGTGCTTTACTGTGATTTCTTCATTAAAGGATAATTTTATTCATATGGATCCAGAAAGATCTAATGCTAATCCTTTTGAATTAATGGAAGCTGTACTGATCTTTCTCCTATGATAGTGAGAAGGGACAGATTACTTTTGATTGGAAAGGGGCATTAGGCAACAGTCTGAGTGAGGGACAGAGCTATGGATCATCTGATTGGTCCTCCTCCAATGTTAAGTATACCCCTTTTAAGAGAACTAATTATTCAGCTGCCCTTTATTTGGGTTGTGAGTAATGATACCTTAGGTAAGAATCAGAAAGAAATAAATTGCTCTGCTTAGAATTGTTTTTATGCATTATGCTGGGATGCTATTAAGCACCCTTTTGCTTTGGTAATGCGCATGCCTCGATTTGTTCCAGTTCCTGTTGAGGCGCCAAGTAATTTGAGTTTGTTTAGGGAAAAGCGAGATTTTTGGGATCTCTGCTATTATTGTGGGCCTGATAGCCACCGCCGCGGTTACTGCTTCGGTTACCGCCTCGGCCCTTGCACTTTCTGCCACTGTGCAGACAACTCAAACCATTAATGAACTATAGGCCACTGTGACCATGGTCCTAGATAAACAGGCCACTGCCAATTCTCAGATACAAGGAGGCCTGATGTTGGTAAACCAACAGATTAATTTGGTTCAGGAACAATTGGATATATTGTGGCAGATGGCCCAATTGGGATGTGAACAAAAGTTGCCTGGCCTTTGTGTCACTTCAGTACAATATGAGAATTTTACAAGAGCAGCTAACCTGTCACAAGCTCTGTCTCAACATTTATTACAGAATTGGACTTTTGAGTTTGAGCAGACACTCCGTGAGTTGAGAATGGCGATCCTGCAAGTGAATTCGACGCATCTGGATCTTTCTCTGATGGAAGGCCTCTCCTCCTGGATTTCATCTGCATTTTCTTATTTTAAGGAATGGGTGGGGGTAGGATCATTTAGCCTAGTTCTCTGCTGTGGAATAGTGTTGATGCTTTGGATGGTGTGTAAGCTCAGAGCCCAAACAAAAGAGACAAAGTGGTGGTGGCACAAGCACTTGCTGCCTTAGAACACGGAGCCTCCCCTGACATTTGGTTAACCATGTTAAAGCAATAGGTCGCTGGCCTCCCAGCTCTTGCACCCCACGAGGCTAGTCTCATTGCACGGGATAGAGTGGGTAGGCTTCAGCAGCCCAAGGAGTTGCAAGGCTAAGCACTGCACAGGAGAGGTCTGCGGTATAACGACTTTCTCCTGGGAGATAAGTCATCTTGCATGAAGGTTCTATGTCATGATCTCCTTCCCCCAGAAAAACGACATCGGACTGGTCAGGGCTCTCTCTGGGGATAAGACCCTGGAGAGGAGCTTTGTACATGTTCCGAATTTGCACATGGGGATTTGACCTCTATCTCCACTCCAAAGTTGTGGGTGTCCTATTGCTTCAAAAATAAATGAATAGGGGAGATGTGAGGAGCCGCCCTCGCTATCGCTATTGCCGTTAGAAGATGGCGCTGACATCTGCTGTCAGTTGGAGTTAACCGTTAGAAGATGGCGCTGACATCTGCTGTCAGTTGGAGTTAACCGTTTAAGCTGTGCCTCTCCCGTGGCGTCATCTGGGGTGATGTGCAAACCACCAATCCCGGCTCTACACGTCTCACTCGGAGCTCCTAGGCTTATATAAGGGGCTGGGTTTCTTAGCTTGGGGTCTCCCTCTAAGAAGCTGATCATCTATCTCTCAAGATGCATTAAAGCTTTACTGCAGAAGGATCCGAGTGTTCTGCGTCGTTCTTGCTGGCGAGAC
>NW_024433967.1:0-1234 GCF_017639785.1 Mesocricetus auratus | reverse complement strand
TGATTGGTTCAGGTACCTCAGGAGAGCATGGGCTGGACAGAGTCTACTCTGTCTGTGAGGGTGACCCAAGCAATTGGGCTGCCATTTTCCAGCGCCAACCTGGACACCTCCCCTGGAAGCCAGTGGCAGATGCAACATGAGAAGAATGCTGCAAAGCACAGCCTGCAGGCCGGTCAGTACCTCGAAACCATCCTCCCACCGGCACCCCTTACCCTGGCAGGAATGCTGAACAGTGTGTGTGATGTTTATTAAGCACATGGACATGGACAGGAAAAAACACAAACGCTGGATGTGAGCTGGTCTGCTAGGATTTATTTTCAACTTCATATTCTGGTTCTCCTCTGCTCTAACCTGGTATTAGCTAAGCTGAAGGGCAGGAGAAGGTACAAAGGGGGCAGTCAGAGAACCTGTTCCCTGATTCCACACTCCACAATCCTACACCCATTTCAACCAGAGATTAACTCTTTTTCTTAAAGGAGCAGGAACATACATTAAAGACCAATGTATGAACTTAATTAAGTCAATATCAATTAAATGTATTGACGTGATGGGTGATAATGTTGGTGATTATTATTCTGATACTACACATAGCATTGTTATCCATAATCATGGTAGCATGAGTTGACTCAGTTATAGCCAGGATCCCACCATATTGAGATGGCAATCCCTACCACTTTTGGTTGGGATGAGTACAATCTGTACATTGATGCAGCCTATAACATTATCAAACTGTGATTGATTGAATATGAGTGTCCCCAGAGACTCAGATGCTGAATACCAAGGCTCAGGTGGTGATGCTATTTGAGGAGGTTTAAGTTGCAAAGCTTGATGGAGACAGATGTCACTGGGATGGGCTTAAGTTTACAAAGCCTCCATCACTTGAATATTGCTCTCTCTGCTTCCTACTTGCAGTTCAAGATGTGAGTTTTCAACTTCCTGTTCCTGCTGCCACAGGATGCACTAGTCTCCCACTGGAAACCAACCCCAGGTAAACTCTTCCTTCTATAAGTTGCCTTGGTCCTGATGTTTTATCACAGCAACAGAAAAGAATCAGATGCAACGACCTCTGCTTAGTGTTAAAATCATTTACATATAACCTCCACTCTGGTTCTTTTCTAACTATCTTCCTGGTACAATATATACCTGTGTAGTGTGTTAAGTCCATTATAAGCACAACAACTTGACTCATAATGTGCTTTTACCATTTCAAGTTATTAAATGAAAAATATAGAAC
>NW_024433966.1:0-788 GCF_017639785.1 Mesocricetus auratus | reverse complement strand
AAGTGGTAACCTCAGGTCAGGGCAAGACCCTAACCAACTGAGCTACCAATTTGTGAAAAGAAATTAAGCAGTGCAGGAAACCATCATCAACAGAAAGTAGATTCAAATGTAATTGAACAAGTGGGCCAAGTTCCAACTTGACAACTTTGGCCACATGGTTCTGGCTTTAGAGTTGATGTTAGAAGAAAGAAGTTGTTGAATCTCCCTCTGCAGCTAAGGTAAGCTGCTGAGGCCTGGTGTGTATCAGGGCTGTCCCTGTATGGAGGGTCAGTCTGTGAGTCTGTGAAGGTAAAGACTGGATTTCATTAGGGACCCCAAGATACTGCAGATTCCGGATACCTGCCACAAATTGCTGCAGACCAGGTATGTTGCCAGTCCAAGTGAAAGAAGTATGTTGCAGTTAACAAAGGTGAAAGGAGTACGGGATCGTTTTATGGAGTTTGAATACACATGGAAAGACCAAAAACATGATTTAAATTAAAACTAACCAAATTGATATTTAAGCTGCAGCTGACCACAGTCTCTCTGCTTAGATTTGAGACTGTGACCCACCTTAATGTAGGAACGGGTGGGCTTTTATAAGCAGCTTACAATTAGACAGCACACAGAAAGTTGCATATGATTGCCTTTAGAACCATGTTTCATAAAAAAAAGCTGCAAGCAATTGAAGAGATCTGTATCTATTCCATTAAAAGAATAAACAAAATGTAAATATACTATAGCATGTACATGGCATGTACTCTCTCATATATGGATTTTAGACATAGATCTGGTGAGTGCCAGCCTAC
>NW_024433965.1:0-1513 GCF_017639785.1 Mesocricetus auratus | reverse complement strand
TGTGAGGAGCCGCCCTCGCTATCGCTATTGCCGTTAGAAGATGGCGCTGACATCCACTGTCAGTTGGAGTTAACTGTCGCTGTCAGTTGGAGTTAACTGTCGCTGTCAGTTGGAGTTAACTGTCGCTGTCAGTTGGAGTTAACTGTCGCTGTCAGTTGGAGTTAACTGTCGCTGTCAGTTGGAGTTAACTGTCGCTGTCAGTTGGAGTTAACCGTTTAAACTGTGCCTCTCCCGTGACGTCATCTGGGGTGATGTGCAAACCACCAATCCCGGCTCTACACATCTCACTCGGAGCTCCTAGGCTTATATAAGGGGCTGGGTTTCTTAGCTTGGGGTCTCCCTCTAAGAAGCTGATCATCTATCTCTCAAGATGCATTAAAGCTTTACTGCAGAAGGATCCGAGTGTTCTGCGTCGTTCTTGCTGGCGAGACGGTAGCGCGGGACATCTGGTGCCGAAACCGGGAACTCTTCAACATCGCCGGCGCCGCGGGAGACCCCTCGGAAAACGGGGCGGATTCAGAACTGCAGGGACGTAGGTTCAGAGAGGTATGCTTTATCCTGAACAACCCTTTTCTCGACTTTGGCCTTAGTTTGTCATCACCGTGGGACGGGTCAGTGGAGGCTTTGGTGCTAGTCCTGTTTGTCCTTCTCCTTCATCGTGGCTGGTGCTGACAGAACGGCGCTGTCCGTCTGGCGCTGTCCGTCTGGCGCTGTCCATCTGGCGCTGTCCATCTGGCGCTGTCCATCTGGCGCTGTCAGTCTGGTGCTGTCAGTCTGGTGCTGTCAGTCTGGTGCTGTCAGTCTGGTAACGGAGTTGAGCGCGTTTTTAGATAAGCTGTCAGCGCGATGGGGTCGTCACAGTCAGTGGTTACAGCCTTACAGACTGTGCTAAAACAAAGAGATCTTAAAATTGCACCACGAACACTTCAAAATTTTGTGAAGGAGGTAGATAGAGTGGCACCATGGTATGCTTGTTCCGGGTCCCTCACTGTGGCCTCATGGAACAAGCTAGGTAAAGAACTAGACAGGAAGCATGCAGAAGGAGATCTCTGCTTAGGTACCAAAGCCATTTGGAAGCTAGTTAAAAACTGCTTGGAGGATGAGGCCTGTCACCCTGCTATAATAGAAAGTCAGGGAACCTTAGAGGAAGTTCAGGATAGCATGTCAGAAACTGAACGGAGTGAGAGAATGGGAGCTCGCAAAAGAAAAGACATGTCTAAGAAAAAAGGCCCTCCCAGGAAGTTAAGAAAGGGGGAGAGAAAGAAGGGAGTTATCATTCACCCCTTAACAAATCTAAGAAAAAGAAAAAGCCAGAATCTAGTCTATACCCTGCAGTAGAGCTAGAAGCCTTGGAGCTAGATAATTCTGATTCTGACACTCTGGATTCTAGCGAAGAAGGTGGTCTAGAGGAGGAGGTGGCACGGTATGAGGAAAAAAGATATCACCCTGATAGACACCGGCCACTGAAAACAAAAATGAATGTGAGGCCACCGCCTATAAATCCGGCGGGCTC
>NW_024433964.1:0-1102 GCF_017639785.1 Mesocricetus auratus | reverse complement strand
ATCCAGAAGACCCGCCCGAACAAAAAAGACATCAGCCCCTCCAAGACCCTAACCCCAAGTAGTCCAGCTTCAGGTGAGATTGGGTCTCCGGCGGGGACCACCTGCCCATCACCCATCCACCTCGATCTTCGGGGGCCGTTCCCGGCATCCAGAAGACCTGCCCACACAGGAAAGACATCAGCTCCTCCAAGACCCCAACCCCAGCTAGTCCAGCTTCAGGAAAGACATCAGCCCCTCCAAGACCCCAACCACAGCTAGTCCAGCTTCAGAAAATACATCAGCCCCTCCAAGACCCCAAGCCCAGCTAGTCCAGCTTCAGGAAAGACATCAGCCCCCCCAAGACCCCAACCCCAGCGAGTCCAGCTTCAGCATCCCCAGCTTCAGCTGCAGGAAGGAAGGAGACCAGTGGAGACGGAAACACCCCACCAGCACCCACTGGAAGAAGAGATGGGAAGAAGACAGAATAAGAGATCACTCAGCAATAGAAACACCAACATGACCCCACCAGAATCCAGGGAACCAACACCAGCAAGACCCGAAAAGCACTACATAGACGAAGAAGAGGAGACAGACCTTAAAAATTATTTCATGAAGATGATGGAGACACCCAAAGAAGAAACGAGGAAATCCCTTAAAGAAATTGAAGAAAAAACAAACAAAAAACCCATGAAATGGGGGAAAAATTCAAGAAATAAACAAATCTCTCAAAGAATCTAAAGAGCACCAAGAAAGAACAACCAAAAAAATTAAGGAAATAGCTCAAACAGTTGAAGGATTGAAAGCTGAAATGGAAACGATAAAGAAAACACAGAATGAAGGGATGCTGGAAATAGAAAAGCTCGGTAAACGATCTGGAACTACAGATGCACGTATCACCAATAGAATACAAGAGATAGAAGAGAGAATTTCAGGTGTTGAAGACTCATTAGAGGATATAGAGTCGTCAACCAAAGAAAATCTCAAAACCAACAAATCCTTAACTCAAAATATCCAGGAAATATGGGACACCGTGAAGAAGCCAAACCTGAAAATAATAGGCATAGAAGAATGTTAAGAAATTCAACTTAAAGGTACAGAAAACATATTCAACAAAATCATAGAA
>NW_024433963.1:0-5296 GCF_017639785.1 Mesocricetus auratus | reverse complement strand
CAGTACGAGGTCCCTCTCCCTTTCCCTCCCCTCCTCCTGTGCCCTCCCCCCCAACCCCCCCCCCGTTATCCTCTCATTCCCCCAGGGAGGGTGAGGCCCTCCATGGGGGTGTCCATAGTCTGTCATTTCATATAGGGCAGGGCCTAGACCCTTCCCCAAGAGTTCAGGGTGAGAGTGCACCTCACATTGTTCTATGGGAGTCCAGAGACCGTGTGTATACTTGGGATGGGTACTGATCTGCTGCCCAAGGCTCAATAGATTACCTAGGCCTCCTCACTGACACCCAGATTCAGGGGTCTTGATCAGTCCCATGCTGGATTCCCAGGCTGATGCCTGGGATTCAAGAGTTAACCTTTGTCTGGTCAGCTGTTTCTGGGGGTTCAACCAGCCCAGTCTTAATCCCTTTGATCATCAGTCCTCCCTCTCTGATATGCCTCTGTCTTTCAAGTGCTAAGGTTAAAGGTGTGTGCCTCTGCTGCCTGACCTGTATGGACAGTTAGTGGCTTAGCTCTGCACTTGCATCTTCAGGCAAGTTTTTGTGCATCCAACCAAAATATCCCCATAAAATATAACAGAAAATCAGTATCCACACACACAGAGTGATGCCTGATATGTATATGTCAATATATGTAACATTTTTATATTACAACACATAAAACCAATTTGTACTTCTTAGTAAAGTTGAAGGATGTTAATTACAAGAATGTTTATAAAACTCTAGTAGGTTCATTCCTCTTGTACAATATTAAAATTAATCAAGAATTGTTATGTAGTAGCTATATGTTGGTTAGACTCCATATGAAATATGTATTATATGAAAATATTTGTATTGTATCATATTGATTATGAAAGGTAAAAGGCTGAAGGGTTTCCTTTTCAGTAAAAACGAAGGAAAAGAACTGACACACATTTAAATTCCTTAAGAAGTGTTAAATACTGGATCAAAACCATAAAGACAAGGATTTTTGCTGTAAAATCTTTAAATAGTTCCATTAGAATATTAATAGTTTTAATATACAAATAATTCTCAGGGGATAGAATTCTTAGACAACAAATTTTCACCATTTCTTCTACATTTTTACTAGAATGACCAAATCTTCCTTTCTGATCATTTATGAATTTTACAAGTTATGAGAAGATGCTGTCTGCAATTCCATTTGCCTAGTAATGCCATCCTATTTGACAGTCAGTGAATGGACACATACTCATCTTCTAAATCATGTTACCCTTCATACTTAGATATCTGGGGACCAATTACCTTCCTCACTCTTGTCCTGGGTTAATGACAATCTTCCATAAACACCCTCAACTACCATATATTTTCATTCCTAAAAATCAATTAAAACTAAAATGTTTGATTTTTACTTCTTTCGTGTTCTGTCACTATAGCATATGTGTCTTTCTGGAATACTCCTTGCTTAATTTGTCAACACAGTGTATATATTCACTATAGAGATTTGTGTAGGTTTACATTAAAATTGTCTTCAGAATGCCCTTACACTTCATGGAGCAAATAACATGGTGGTGTGTCTCTGAACAGACTGTGGAAAAGGAAAATCCAAAGAATTATAAATCTATTTGAATTCTCTACATTGACACAATTCCTAATAAGGAATTAAGGACTTTGGACAAGAATGTGGAAATAGTTGATTTTATTCATTGAATTTTGAAAATATTTGAGTTGTTCCTTAATAATTAGCTTCCTTACTATAAGGAAAATTTCTTTTTTGGCAGTTCAGTTAAATACAGGGCCATATTATCTACTTAAATAAGGACTTTGAAAAAATCTGATGACCATGAGGGAAATATTGCTCCTTGGCAGTAGTGAGTATAGTCATCACATCACAATTTTTTTGTCTGCATGTTGAGTCAACTCTGAAATGAATCCATTTATGAAATCCTCAATTCTATATTCTCTATTTCAGGAGGCTTTTCAACCACTCAAAGAACTTAATGCAGACCATAGCCATAATCACATAATTAGTTACTCAACCCCAAAATAAAACTTTTAGCTGTGTGACTGGGCTCTAAGAATACATGTAGGTAAAAGTGTTTCATTTTAATGTTAAATTCCTCATCTATTGACTACATATAATAGCCTGAAATATATTTTACTTTGCCCTATGGTAAGATCATTAAGCCAAACAGTATAAGTAAGAAATGTGAATTTAAGCAATTACATACCAAGTTTTCATATCCTTTATTCTTATCAGAGACATCTTCATTTTTCAGTTTTAAATTTGGTATTATTTCTAATTCTAGTTCTTCTGTCAAATTCATATTTTATTCAAAAATAAAAACAGCAATTAGATACAAAATATTCTGTGCCAGTAGTTGAAATACATTCCTAATTAGAATTTAGAAGATTACACTTATTAAAGATTTCAATTAAATAGACTTTGAAAATGAACACTTATATCTTTAGAAAATGACATAGGTTTTGAAATACCACTATATCACCTGTAAACACTACATGTCATAAGTTTCAAGATAACCAAATATTTGACCACTTCATACAGAAATGAGTTCATCTCACACAAATGAACAAGAAACATATAATGTATATTTTCAAATGTCATAGAATGGAGAACATTAATCAGGTGCTCACACTGATACACACACACACACACACACACACACACACACATAAACACATACTTACATTCAGAAACATATAAATGAAAGACACTTAACAAAAATTGGGAAATAATTGAACCTCTTTCATTGAAATGACCCAAAGTTTTACTTAAAAACTCTATTGCTTATGACACATATTTGTGACCCAGGATTTGGAGGAATTGAGCTATAACTGACAAGGAAATCTACTCTCATACTATGAGAACACATTGTAGAATTACGAAGGGAGTTGAGACTCATTAATCGCACCAGCAGTACGTGATACACAAGAAGATCCAATGACCCTGGTAAGATTTCCCTTCATGGTGTGAGTGTGGCATTTTTGTTTTAAGGAAACCAACAGCTCTCTCATTAGTCTTTTAGGTTAACTCAAATAACACATTCTTTATGGAACAGGAATCCTAGCCAAACTCCCATGGACAGAGAAATCACAGACCGTAGGGATCATCTACTACAAGTACTTAATTAATACAATGTAGTTCATGGATTCTAAATAGGATTCTTATAGTCATGACTACATCCACAAAAAAAATGTATGTCTCATTTTTCTTTAAAGAAGTTGCTTTATGCAGCACATAGACTAATTGAACATATCTGCAAGTGATCAAAATGGAGAGAGTGACCATAGTGTGCCCATGGCACTCGTACACAACCCTAAAGCTAAGGCTCATTAAAAATAGCAAAAGTCGGGCTGATAGATTTTAAAATCATTGTACCAGGGCTCTTAAAGCTACACAGCAGCTTCTATACATGACTTGGTTGAGGCCAACATGATATTTGAAACATGTTATTTCTGAAAAAATTTCATGCCTAAGGTAAACAGCATATGAAATGCAACTATGGATGAAGGAGACCTCATAATGCTCAACTCCTAGATGGATATCTATAGACGTCAGTTATTCTAAAGACAAATCATATGTCTTTCCAGAAATGAACTCTATAAACTCTATAGTAGGCTATATAATTGCAAGGGGCAGTGCTAAACACATAGACATATAAGCAACCCTTAACAAATATACACAGACACACACACTCACACATACACACACACACACACACACACACAACATGGAATTTCTTTACTGACAGTATAGAACTGAAGTCATACAAAAATTGCTAAGGAATCTGGCATAGGAATATTTGAAGACATAGTTGGAAGGGTAAAATGATGTAAATATACTAGATAAGAATTAATTTATTAAAAATTTAATGAAATAAAATCAAAGTCAACTCTTACTGACATTTTATTATAATTTGCATAAAAGATGTTTTTGCCTAGCATCACATTTTTTATTCCATTTTAATATAAATTCAGTAGGTGATTTATTTGACTAAGGTATCAGTTATCATTTTTTAAGCAAACCTCTGCCCAATGATCTTACAAGTTAAGGCTGTGCATTACCATCTTGTGCTTCCGTATTTTCATATTCTGTGGAGGCTCTTGTTAAGTCATTTGCTCCATTTTCTAGAGTATCCTGAGGTATATCTTGCTGAAATTCATAACAATAATGAAACGAATTTTTGAGAATATAGGTGAATTCCCTAGTTTGAATTCACCTAATCTTATCAGAACAGAAGTTTTAAAAATCAGAATATTTTAATAGATAAAATTATGCATGATATTTTGAACAACCAATATGTACCACTCATATCATCACATATGATAAAAACCAAGCCTGGAAACAGAAATAGAAAAATGATTATCTCAAGACATCAAGAAGGTATTAAACTCATAAAATAAATGTTACATTACTCATCAACCCTGAAACAAAGTTTTAAAACACATTTTTTTCAAATAATAATGCGTGTTCTTGTAATACAAAAGGTTTTTCTATTAAAAATAAATCTTGGGAAAGTCAATTTACTATGAGAATAAGACATGTGAATTGTTAAGAAAATACAGAATATGCAATGTGGAGAATAATTAAATATTTTAGAATCAGTACAAAGGAGGATATACAAAGCAAAACTTGTTTGGTCAAAATTTAGAGGTTAAAGAAAATTATTGCACAATCTATAAAAGCAAATTATCTTTATTTCTGTATAGAATATAATTACTCAATAAAATCATAAAGTCTTCCACAGCAAATACAGGGTATCATAATGGCATAACAAGCATTAATTTGAAGGGAAGCATCAGAACATTCATTTGACATCTGTAAGGTTCCAGATACTTATGTTTTGCAATTGTAGAGCAGATATCCTTGGACAACTATATTCTGATCATTTTCAATATATCAGTTGGATATTGGAAAGATAATTTAAAATTCACATAGATTACCTAGCCTCTAAATAGCATAACAATAGGATTTAAAACTTCATATTAATGCAACAAGAACTGTTAGAATTAATTTATATTCTATGATGCAACTTTATTGTCATTACACCAGTGGAGGGTATGTAAGTCTTCAAATACACTTGAAATACATTTCATTCTGATCTCCATATTCATAAAACGCATGAAGAAAGGAATAGAAATCCAAAACAGTGCAGGGAAACCCATTATAAGAACAAAAGGAAAAATGGGATGCAGAAGATGACAAACACTTCATGCAATGCACACCATACTCAGTCAACAAGGAGAAGGGCGTCAAATCCACTTTAGTATTTCATTTTACCTAAGTCGCAGTGACCAAGGTCAATAAATAAAATGACAGCA
>NW_024433962.1:0-1412 GCF_017639785.1 Mesocricetus auratus | reverse complement strand
TTTCTGAGGAATCGCCATACTGATTTCCGAAGTGGCTGAACCAGTTGGCACTCCCACCAACAATGGAGGAGTGTTGACCTTTCAACACATCCTCTCCAGCATAAATTGTCTTCGGTGTTTTTGATTTTAGCCATTCTGACAGGAGTGAGATGGTATCTCAGAATTGTTTTGATTTGCATTTCCTGGATGGCAAAGGATGTTGAGGACTTTCTCAAGTGCCTCTCAGCCACTTTAGACTCCTCTAATGAAAACTCTATTTAGTTCTGTAGCCCACTTTTTAATTGGGTCCTTTGATGTTTTGGAGTCTTGCTTCTTGTGTTCTTTTGTAAATATTGGAGATCAACCCTCTGTCAGATGTGGGATTAGTGAATATTTTTCAAATTCTATGGGCTGCCTTATTGTCTTGCTGACTGTGTCCTTTGCCTTACAGAAGCTTCTCAGTTTCAGGAGGTCCCATTTATTAATTGTTGATCTCAATATCTGTTTTAGTGGTGTTATGTTCAGGAAGCTGTCTCCTGTACCAAATCGTTCGATGGTACCACCCACTTTCTCTTCTAAGGGGTTCAGTGTGGCTGGATTTATGTTGAGGTCTTTGATCCATTTGGACTTAAGTTTCGTGCATGGCGATAAGCATGGATCAATCTGCATTCTTCTACATGCCAGCCTCCAGTTATGCCAGCACCATTTGTTGAAGATGCTTTCTTTATTCCTTTATATATTTTTAGCTTCTTTGTCAAAGATCAGATGTTCGTACATGTGTGGATTATTATCCGGGTTTTCAATTCGATTCCTTTGGTCTACCTGTCTATTTTTGTGCCAATACCAAGCTGTTTTCAGGACTATAGCTCTGTAATAGAGCTTGAGGTCAGGGATGGTGATGCCTCCGGATGATGCCTTGTTGAACAGGGTTGTTTTGGCTATCCTGGGTCTTTTGTTTTTCCATACAAAATAGATTATTGTTCTTTCAAGGTCTGTGAAGAATTGTGCTGGGATGTTAATGGGGATTGCATTGAATCTGTAGATTGCTTTTGGCAGGATTGCCATTTTTACTACATTGATCCTACTTATCCAAGAACATGGGAGAACTTTCCATTTCCCGAGGGCTTCTTTAATTTCTTTCTTTAAAGATTCAAATTCTTGCTATACAGTACTTTCACTTGTTTGGTTAGCGTTACCCAAAGGTATTTTATGCTGTTTGTGGCAATTGTAAAGGGTGATGTTTCTCTGATTTCATTTCAGCCATTTCATCATCTGTATGTAGTAGGGCTACTGATTTTATTGAGTTGATCTTGTAGCCTGCCACTTTGCTGAAGGTGTTAATCAGCTGGAAGTGTTCCCTGGTAGAGTTCTTTGGGTCATTTATGTAAGATATCATATCACCAGCAAACAGTGAAAGTTTGACCTACTCCTTC
>NW_024433961.1:0-2995 GCF_017639785.1 Mesocricetus auratus | reverse complement strand
TTTTTTTTTCATATTTCAAAATATTTATTTCACAATACATCAAGATAATTTATGCCCAGAAGCATTTAAAATGAATAATATCCTTCAAATGACCATGAAAACTATGCGTTTTGTAAGGGGCAATAGATTAATTAATTTCAAATCCAAGAATTCCTTAAAAGTGTTGATGTTGATTATGGTGTCATAATTCACTTTTTGGAAGTAAAATAGCTGTGTTGAGGGTAAATGATGAACTGTTTTATGATTTACAATGTTATTGGTTGTTTATAGCATCTAAAACAAAATTTGTTCCAGATCTGGACGATGAAAACTTGCTTACTATTTAGCATTTTTAGTGGATTAAAACACTCATTTAAATGAGTTAAATATGCAGCTTCTAGGAAAAACAAAATTTTCATCAATACAATGTTTCAAGTCATAACAGCATTCCAAATGAAAGTGAAATTAAGGCAGGGTCAAATTAAGGCAAACAATTTTATACATTTTGACACATTGACAAAACAGTCTTTTGAACAGTAAAAAATATGTAGCCTTGCTTTTCAGATTGATTTAATAATTTGAAAACAGATTTGAAGACTCCCAGGAAAATTATCAATATTTTGGCATATTTGTGACTCCATTTTCATTTCACACAGATATTTCCCTTGAAATTTTCCAAGTGCAATTCCTATAACTACATTCTGACACTCAATGAAAAATTGAGTATGTCTTTTCTAGACTTTTAAAAGTTTTATCTTCAAAGAGACAAATATTCATTACTTCATAATCACACATTTTTGATTGTATAATATTTCAAATCACCTCCATTTGTGGGCAGCTATTATTAGAAACAGAGCACAGGCAGAGTAATATTAGAACAAAAATATTTGCTGAGTACCACTGAGAACTAGAAAAGAATTACAATGTCCACCAAGACAGATATTAATTCATGGGTCTATAAAATACAGGGCAAATATCCCACTAGTTTTTTTTCTTTTTACTTTCATAATAAAAATATCAAAAAATCTTATATTTTTGGTTGTGAACCTAGCCTTTAATGGCTGAGCCGTTTGGATGGCCTTCCCACAATGAGGGATGCTCTCTCAGCCTGGACTCTTGGGGGAGGGACTAGGCCCTGCCCTGAACAAAATGACAGACTCTGGAGATCCCCAAGGAGGGCCATACCCTCCCTTGGGAACGGAGTAGGGAATGGGTGGGTGGCTGGGGAGCCTAGAGGGGCAGGGGAGGAGGGGGGAGAGGGAGCTGTGGTTGACATGTGAAGCAAGCTTATTTCTAATTTAAATTAAAAATAATAAAAATGCAAACTAAAGCAAACAAACAATAAACAACGTATCTTTCCAGCTCTACCCTTGAAGAAAACTAGTGTTAGGTAACAACTTTGTATCTTTTTGTTTTAATCAATTCCTCTTGTACATATATTGTGCATAATTATTTATTGTGTTTTTCCTTTTGTTAAAGCATGTTAAAATAAAGACATCACGATGCAAAAAATACCTCCCAAAATATCAAAAAATCAATGAAGTTTTATTATTTGTACATTTGTTTTCTTTATTACCTGTTCATTGATTACAAAGAAACTAGATTTATTTACTTTATTTTTTGTGTATGAGTATTTGGTCTGCTGCCCACATGTGTGCCTGGTTCCCATAGAGTTTAGAAGAAGGTGTCAAATTCCTGATACTGGAGTTGGTGGTGGTGAGCCACCATACAGGTTCTGGAAATTGTATCTGCATCCCCTGCAAGAACAACTATTATTAACCACTGAGCCATCTCTCTAGCTCCCCTGACCACATTTTTTAAGGTTCATGAGTGAGCTATTTTATATTAATATTTTTTTATTTTCCATTTTAAATTTAGATAAGAAACAAGGTTGCTTCACAAGTCAGTACGAGGTCCCTCTCCCTTTCCCTCCCCTCCTCCTGTGCCCTCCCCCCATCCCCCCCCCGTTATCCCCTCATTCCCCCAGGGAGGGTGAGGCCCTCCATGGGGGTGTCCATAGTCTGTCATTTCATATAGGGCAGGGCCTAGACCCTTCCCCAAGAGTTCAGGGTGAGAGTGCACCTCACATTGTTCTATGGGAGTCCAGAGACCGTGTGTATACTTGGGATGGGTACTGATCTGCTGTCCAAGGCTCAATAGATTACCTAGGCCTCCTCACTGACATCCAGATTCAGGGGGTCTTGATCAGTCCCAGTGAGCTATTTTATAATTAAGGTTAATCATACACAGGATTTCTTTTCTTATCAACTTTTTTTTTTTTCAGTTCATTCTTTTTTAATGTCTCATTGTCAGCAGATGTAAATGTCTTATACTTACTCTATATGATGTAGTTCATGTTTTTTTTTAATCATTTTTTATTTTAATTTTAAATAGCTTGTTTCACATGTCAATCCCAGTTCCCTCTCCCTCCCCTCCTCCCGCACTCCCCTTCCACCCTCCCTCCCACCCTATTGCCAAATCCCTCCACATAGGGGATGTCTAGAGTCTATCATTTCACTCTTGGTAGGGTCAAGGCACTCCCCTAAGAGTCCAGGCTGAGAGAGCATCTCTCTTTGTGCCATAGGCACATGAAGACAGATTGTATACCAGGGATAGACACTGATCCACAGCTCAGAGCCCCATAGGTTGCCCAGGCCTTCTCACTGACACTCACATTTGGGGGTCCAGATCAGTCCCATTCTGGCCTCCCCACTGTCGGTCTGGGGTCCAAGAGCACTCCCCTGTTCAGATCAGCCGTCTCTGCTGGTTTTGCCAGCCCATTCCTTGCCAATTTGCTCATCACTCCTCTCTCTCTGTCACTGGGTTCCTTGGGTTCAGTTCAGTGCTTAGTTGTGTGTTTGCCTCTGCTTCCATCAGTCCCAGGATGAAGGCTCCCGGATAGTTATAGACATCAAGTTCATTATCAGGAATGGGCATTCGAGGTGGTCCTTCCACTATTGCTTAGCTTGCCAATTGATGTTATACCTTTAGATCACTCGAGGTCGAGTTATTTCTT
>NW_024433960.1:0-4402 GCF_017639785.1 Mesocricetus auratus | reverse complement strand
TGTGAGGAGCCGCCTCGCTATCGCTATTGCCGTTAGAAGATGGCGCTGACATCCACTGTCAGTTGGAGTTAACTGTCGCTGTCAGTTGGAGTTAACTGTCGCTGTCAGTTGGAGTTAACTGTCGCTGTCAGTTGGAGTTAACCGTTTAAACTGTGCCTCTCCCGTGACGTCATCTGGGGTGATGTGCAAACCACCAATCCCGGCTCTACACATCTCACTCGGAGCTCCTAGGCTTATATAAGGGGCTGGGTTTCTTAGCTTGGGGTCTCCTCTAAGAAGCTGATCATCTATCTCTCAAGATGCATTAAAGCTTTACTGCAGAAGGATCCGAGTGTTCTGCGTCGTTCTTGCTGGCGAGACGGTAGCGCGGGACATCTGGTGCCGAAACCCGGAACTCTTCAACATCGCCGGCGCCGCGGGAGACCCCTCGGAAGACGGGGCGGATTCAGAACTGCAGGGACGTAGGTTCAGAGAGGTATGCTTTATCCTGAACAACCCTTTTCTCGACTTTGGCCTTAGTTTGTCATCACCGTGGGACGGGTCAGTGGAGGCTTTGGTGCTAGTCCTGTTTGTCCTTCTCCTTCATCGTGGCTGGTGCTGACAGAACGGCGCTGTCCGTCTGGCGCTGTCCGTCTGGCGCTGTCCGTCTGGCGCTGTCCATCTGGCGCTGTCCATCTGGCGCTGTCAGTCTGGTGCTGTCAGTCTGGTGCTGTCAGTCTGGTGCTGTCAGTCTGGTAACGGAGTTGAGCGCGTTTTTTAGATAAGCTGTCAGCGCGATGGGGTCGTCACAGTCAGTGGTTACAGCCTTACAGACTGTGCTAAAACAAAGAGATCTTAAAATTGCACCACGAACACTTCAAAATTTTGTGAAGGAGGTAGATAGAGTGGCACCATGGTATGCTTGTTCCGGGTCCCTCACTGTGGCCTCATGGAACAAGCTAGGTAAAGAACTAGACAGGAAGCATGCAGAAGGAGATCTCTGCTTAGGTACCAAAGCCATTTGGAAGCTAGTTAAAAACTGCTTGGAGGATGAGGCCTGTCACCCTGCTATAATAGAAAGTCAGGGAACCTTAGAGGAAGTTCAGGATAGCATGTCAGAAACTGAACGGAGTGAGAGAATGGGAGCTCGCAAAAGAAAAGACATGTCTAAGAAAAAAGGCCCTCCCCAGGAAGTTAAGAAAGGGGGAGAGAAAGAAGGGAGTTATCATTCACCCCTTAACAAATCTAAGAAAAAGAAAAAGCCAGAATCTAGTCTATACCCTGCAGTAGAGCTAGAAGCCTTGGAGCTAGATAATTCTGATTCTGACACTCTGGATTCTAGCGAAGAAGGTGGTCTAGAGGAGGAGGTGGCACGGTATGAGGAAAAAGATATCACCCTGATAGACACCGGCCACTGAAAACAAAATGAATGTGAGGCCACCGCCTATAAATCCGGCGGGCTCACGCTTCTCAGCGCCTCCGCCATATGAGCTTCGGCTGAATACTGGTACTGACTCCTTTTTACCTTTAGAGGAACGGAGAAAAATACAAATGGCTTTTCCAGTATTCGAGAATGTGGAAGGCGGAAGAGTACATACCCCCGTAGATTACAATCAAATTAAAGAATTGGCCGAATCCGTTCGTAATTATGGGGTCAATGCTAACTTTACCACATTACAGGTGGAAAGGCTTGCTAATTTTGCCATGACTCCCACTGACTGGCAAACGACAGTGAAAGCAGTGCTTCCCAACATGGGACAATACATGGAATGGAAGGCTCTCTGGTATGATGCAGCCCAGGCACAAGCTAGAGTTAATGCCACGGCTGAAGATGAGAATCAGAGGCAGTGGACATTTGAAATGCTGACAGGTCAGGGTCAACATGCCCTTAATCAAACCAACTACATCTGGGGCGTCTATGGTCAGGTGTCGGCCGCCGCTATTAAAGCATGGAAGGCCCTCACAAAAAGGGGAGAGTCCAGTGGACACCTTACAAAGATTGTCCAAGGACCCCAAGAGCCATTTTCAGACTTTGTGGCCAGAATGACAGAGGCCGCCAGTCGCATCTTTGGTGATTCAGAACAAGCTATGCCCCTGATTGAGCAACTTGTCTATGAACAAGCAACCCAGGAATGTCGAGCGGCTATCGCCCTCGCAAAAGCAAAGGTTTACAAGATTGGCTCAGAGTGTGCAGGGAGCTGGGGGACCCCTAACCAATGCAGGACTAGCTGCCGCCATTTTACAAACGCACAGGTATAGAGATTTATCTAATCGAAAAGCTTGTTTTAATTGTGGGAGAATGGGGCACCTTAAGAAAGATTGTCAAGCCCCTGAAAGAACAAGAGAATCGAAGCTTTGCTATCGTTGTGGTAAAGGTTATCATAGGGCTAGCGAATGCAGGTCAGTCCGGGATGTAAAAGGGAGGCTTCTGCCCCCTATTGAAGAATCCAAGGTACCCCAATCAAAAAACGGGTCACGGGGCCCATGGTCCCAGGGCCCTCAGAAATATGGGAACCAATTTCAGAAAAGCAATCAAGAGGAAGTAGAGGTTTCCGAGGAACCTCCGGAATGGACTTGCGTGCCGCCTCCGACTTCTTACTCATGCCCCAAATGAATGTTCAACCGGTCCCAGTCCATTCCCTGGACCTTTGCCCCCTGCCACCATTGGGCTTATTCTGGGCCGTGGCTCCTTAACTTTACAGGGACTCATTATATATCCTGGGATTGTTGACCCATATCATAAAGAGGAGATTCAAGTTCTCTGTTCTAGCCCTCGGGGTGTATTTTCTATAAAGCAGGGAGATAGAATTGCACAACTGGTGTTGCTGCCCTCCCTCGGGGATGGAGAAACCTACACTTTACAAAAAAGGGCTATGGGATCTTCTGGAAGTGATTCAGCCTATCTGGCTATACCCCTAAATGAGAGACCTACAATAAAATTGTTAATTAATGGAAAAGAATTTGAAGGGATAATGGATTCGGGAGCAGACAAAAGCATTATTTCACTCCATTGGTGGCCGAAGTCTTGGCCCACTGTTGTTTCATCTCATTCTCTACAAGGTCTTGGATACCAGTCCTCTCCTGCCATCAGTGCCTCAGCCTTAACCTGGCGGGATGCTGAAGGCAAACAGGGATGTTTTACCCCCTATGTGTTGCCACTCCCTGTAAATTTATGGGGACGAGATGTGTTACAAGCCATGGGCATGACCCTAACTAATGAATACTCCCCCAGGCATCAGCCATTATGGCAAAGATGGGGTATACAAATGGTAGAGGCTTGGGTAGGCAAGAACAAGGCAGAATAAAACCCATTACACAACACGGAAATCGGGGTAGAAAAGGACTGGGTTTTATTTAGGGGCCGTTGAGGCTTCACGACCCATACCATGGAAAACAGAGGAGCCGTTATGGGTCTCTCAATGGCCTCTATCCTCTGAAAAATTAGAGGCTGTCACAAGATTAGTGCAAGAACAGGAACGGCTGGGGCATCTAGAGCCTTCTACCTCCCCATGGAATACACCAATTTTTGTTATTAAGAAGAAATCTGGGAAGTGGAGATTACTCCACGACCTGCGGGCCATTAACAATCAGATGCATCTTTTTGGCCCTGTTCAAAGAGGCCTTCCTTTGCTTTCTGCACTTCCTCAAGATTGGAAGCTTATTATTATAGATATTAAGGATTGTTTCTTCTCTATTCCACTTTACCCACGGGATAGACCAAGGTTTGCCTTCACTATCCCTTCTCTTAATCATATGGAACCAGACAAGAGATTTCAGTGGAAGGTACTGCCGCAAGGCATGGCCAATAGCCCAACAATATGTCAGCTATATGTGCAGGAGGCTTTGGAGCCAATTAGGAAGCAATTTACATCTTTAATCGTTATCCATTATATGGACGATATTCTTATTTGTCACAAAGAGTTAGATGTTTTACAAAAGGCTTTTCCCATGCTGGTGGCTGAATTAAAACAGTGGGGATTAGAGATTGCCTCAGAAAAGGTTCAAATTGCAGATACAGGCCTCTTTTTGGGCTCAAAGATTACTCCCAAAAATATAGTTCCTCAGAAAATAGAAATTCGCAAAGACCACTTACAAACATTAAATGATTTTCAGAAACTTCTGGGAGATATAAATTGGTTGAGGCCCTTTTTAAAAATTCCATCTGCTGATCTAAAACCCTCTTCGATCTCCTGGAGGGTGAGCCTCATATCTCCTCACCCAGAAAATTTACCCCTGCCGCCCACCGAGCCTTACAGATGGTGGAAGAGGCCTTACAGGAAGCACAATTACAACGAATTGAGGAGTCACTACCTTTTAATCTGTGTGTTTTTAAGACAGCTCAATTGCCAACTGCAGTCCTGTGGCAACATGGACCATTACTTTGGATTCATCCAAATGCTTCCCCTGCTAAGATTATTGACTG
>NW_024433959.1:0-4652 GCF_017639785.1 Mesocricetus auratus | reverse complement strand
TTTTGAGATGTGGTTTATAAGTTTAAGTGTCCCAACCAGCGGGCATATGTGGAACAAGTAGTGTATAGGTGATGTAATTCTGTCAGGTGTTTAAAAATTGTTGCACTGTGAATAGTAATTGGGAATAATTGTCTGATCCATTAATTTATTAGCACTGCAAAATGCAGGCTTGCTGACAATGCCCTTCTAAAAATTAATTTCTTGGCTGATATAATATTTGTGCCTTTGAATCAGCTCAATTTAAAGGATGTGGAGTCACCTAGGAGACAAGCCTCTAGCCTTTTTGAGAGAGATATCTAGATTAGATTAATTGAGAGAGGGAGACCCACAATAAATGTCATGGTAGCATTTTATGGATTGAAGTTACAGAAAGTCTGATATCACAGGCTATTATCACAGTAGAGAAGAGTATTGCTGATGTTTGCTCTGTGGCTTCACAGAGATGTTAGAAGCTACTGTGTTGGAACACTAAAGGCCTGCAGAGCCAAAGTAAGCAGAGATGAGGCATAAATGCAGAAGTTTTACTAACTGCAGCAGGTAAGGAGAGCATGGACATTGTTTGGAAGACAGTGTCTTCCTGGAGCATAGAAACTATAGGGATCTGATTCAGGGAGCTACTACAAATTTTGAAGTTTTGGTGTCAATTCTGGAAGATGCTCACTGAAGGAGGACATGACACTCTTAAACACAGTGAGTTTAAAGGTCATATATCTCATGCTCTTAACATTAATTGAGAAAGGGCTGTGGGAGAGAAAGAACCTCTGATTGTGTGTATTCATATTGACACCTATATGTAACATGACCTTGCTTGACTAGAGAAAAATGGCTGAGATTGCAGTAATCGTACTTGGTGTGGACAGGGACATGTCAGAAAATTTTCGAGATTACAATGCTATATAATCAACTTCACAAATCTGCTGATGTCCAGGCCATCAGTTTCTCCCATTGACTTTAGAGTCTATAAATCTGAGGTTAAATAAACTCTACCTCCTGGACAGAGACCATTCACAAATATTAGTTTACAGTCATGAGAAATATAGTAGTATACTGGCTGGAGGCGAGAATGTAAAAGAAAAAATTTTTAAAAATCACTGTGAATTTTGCCAAGTCGTGATTGGACCATTGCATGTGACATCACTTGGAATCCACGTGAGGTAAGCTAGATATCAGCCAATGAAAGAACACCACCTAGGACTGTGACTTGTCCTTCAGAGAATCAGTTGGTCCAGGTGGAGTGAGCAGTTGGATTCACTTGTTTCTCCTTCAATTTGGACTTTCCAAAACCTGTAGGATCTCGACATAGTGAGTGTGTTTCCCTCACTATTTTCAGTTTGGTGTTTTGTCACAGGTATCTATTTATTTCTTTATTTACATCATTTGTTTGAGTTTTAATTTTTGCCTGTAAGTTCTTTTTTCTCCCTTCACCTCGTTTTTCTTTTATCAGTTTGTTTTCTTCATCATTTTTGCCTTTGTCCTTGTATAATTTATACATGTAATGGTATATATGAACTGGGTAAGATGAAGAATTTGACGTTGACTTCCCACATCTGCCTATACTGCAGTTTGATCTTATTTACTTGCTCTATTTCACTCACCCTCCCATTGAATGTAAGAAGTAAATCAAAGGAAGAAAGTTTGCTCCCAATGCTTGTTCATGACCCTCCAGATAACAAATGTGTAACTTGTGTTTGTGGAACTGGAATACTTAAAGTAACACTCTAGTTTCCTATTTTAATCATAAAAAGGCATTTCATACCTTTGATGAGTGATGATAACATTGTACAAATGGCATATTATGCTATGGTGTGTGTGAATTTGTGTGTGTGGAGGAATTCTAATGTTCCTGTGTGAATGAATCTTGATCATTAATGTGGTGTGAATTTGATGTGAACTATCTCTCATTAAGGATGATTACTCCTAAGGAATATTCTAATCTACGTTAGTCATGGACATTACCTGACACTGGCCCCTTTTAAGGTTTATTAACTTGTTGTGAGAATGAGGGTGATGCATCTTTATAACAACATTTGAAAATGTTCCTTCTCTCAGACTATAGACTACTGAAATATTTGGAGAACATTGCTGTCAGATGTTGAGATTATAAAAATCAGCAGTGAATTGTTTTGATCACTGTAAATGACTTTCTTGAAATTCTCAATACTTTCAGAGTGTTTGTCTAGTTTTTTCTTATACTTTGATTTTTCTTTGATTTATTAATTTCCTCCTGTTGGTTATATGTTCTTTATTAGCAGAGTATGGAAGGATCTGCCCAAGATTACAGAGGGTCAGTGATGCTAGGACATACTTCCTTTGAGACAAAATTTTGTTAGTAGAGATGGGAACTTAAATGGTGGTCTGTAGGAGTTTTAATCCTAACAAACCGAGAATGTCTCCATGAATTTCAAGGTTTCTGAGGGAAAGGTAGTTGGTACAACACCAAGTTGCAACGTGGGTAACATGAGACTTATGCTACAGTAAAGAGAATGGGATCTGGACTTTAGGCCACTTGAAGAGCTCATTGATTATATTCAGGGTGTAGGTAGTATAGATATTATCAATGAGTGATTGTGTGAATGCAATGTATCTATTTTGACTTTGGAAATTAACACAGTTGGGGTAGGGATGGGTGGCAGCCCTCTCTACTAAGAAATTTGTCCCTAGGGGCAAAGTGTGAACTGGAAAACATTTAAAAATCAATAAGATTTGTTTTGCTGAGCCTTGATTGGTCCATTGCATGTGACATCACTCGGATTCCTTGTGAGGTATGCTAGTCTCTAGCCAATAAAATGGTGCTGCCTGAGCCTGAGCTTTGTCTGTACTTCAGAGAGCAGTTGTGTGTTGGGAGAGCAGTTGGATTCAGTTGGTTGCCATATACTTGGTCTTTCCCCCAACCTTTTGGATGTGCGCATAGTGAGTGCATTTCCCAAGGTTTCAGTGCTTTATGGCTTTTGGCGCTTGACTTATTTACTGCTTCATTTACATTACTGGGTTGGGTTTCAATCAACTTCTTTGTCATTTTATTATTCCTGTTTTCTTGTGTATTTTACAAATTTAGTGGTATTCATTAACTGTTCAAGATGAGGATTTCGATCATGATTTTGAGATATGACTTTACTCTAGTTTGATCATATACATCTGCAATAGCTCCCTACCCCATCCAGTGAATTTGACAAGTACTTCCCCTTATATACAGATTGTTCCTCTGCTTGCTGATGACCTGTGGGAGACAAAATGTGACACCTGTGTTTGTGGAACTGCACGTTTGTAGTAACACCTTCTGTAGTTCCAAGCTTTTCCCTGAAAAAGGCATTTCATTCTACTGGTGTCTGACTATAGGACTTACCTCAGTATTGTGTGTATGTTATGCTTTCACAATTCCTATACATGAATGAATATTTAGTGTTCCTGGTTAAAGACATCTTGATCAGGAGTCATGGAGTTATTAATTTGGTGTTGAATTTGATGTGCACTGTCTACTTCTCTCACTCAGGATTTTGCAACCTGTCAGTGAGCATATTGCCTGATACTAGAATCTTTTTGTTGTTGTTGTTCGAGTCAGGGTCTCTCTGTATTTTTTGGAGGCTGTCCAGGAATTTGTTATATAGACCAGGCTGGCCTTGAACTCACAGAGATCTTCCTGCCTCTACCTCTTGAGTGCTGATATTAAAGGCATGTGCCAACAATGCCTTTCAAAATGTCTTATATTGTTTCAAAATTAGAGTAATGCTTCCATTATGAAAACAATTTGAAAATGTTCCTTTCCTTGGTTTCTGAAGTACTGAAATGCTCGGGGACATTGCTGCTAGGAGCAGCTTTCCTGAATGTTGGTTTTGAATTCTGGTTTTCAGGGTTGCAGTTTCAAATTTGTATCCATGTGTTTTCTCTTCATTTATCCTTCTGTCATGAGTCCATCCTGGTTGCATGTCCCCCTCCTCTAATCCTCCCAGCTGCCCCCAGCTCCTGTCTCCCCCAGATCCACTTCTCCTCCATTTCCCTTTAAAAAGGCCAGGCTCCCTCGAGATAGCAAAAGAACACAGGATAACAAGATGCAATAAGATTATTTTTAAATTTGTGCTTATGATGATTTGTGCTTTTATTTTGTCTTTCAAAATTAAAAATTACCCAATGTTAATTTTGAATATTCAGTCTTTTATTTCTCTTGTCTTGTAAAAAACATTTTTGTACTTAATTAACTAAACAAATATATAGTAAAAATAATATATATTATGTGTAGTATATATGCTATATATTGGACTTATAATTATGTGTATTATTATAAAATATATAATAATGCTATTTATTAGAATTTATTATACTGTTGTATTTACTCATAAAAGTCACAACTATTTAACAAGTATAACATGTTACCTATATACATGAATATATAATAATATATATTACAAATAAGTAATTGCATGATGGTTTTGTATATGCCTATAGTGTTTTTGATGCTAATTCACTGTAAAATTTATGTACCACTTTTCGTTTTGACTGATATTATGACTGTTATAAAACCAAAACCATTATTCATCCTGAGCCAGATGAGACAATGTTGTCCCAATTTCTGCTTGTTGACCTGCCTTCTTGCATGTAAAACTATACATAGAGTTAGCTCTTTCCTTATAACATAAGAGTTCACTAGTCACTGTGCT
>NW_024433958.1:0-6542 GCF_017639785.1 Mesocricetus auratus | reverse complement strand
GCAGAGTAGATCGTGATGACTACCAGGTCACCTACAGCTTCCAGGGTATTGTGCTATCTCAGTAACGATCCAACCACTTGACTCATCCACTCAGCAGCTGAAACCAGCCAGTTTCTGCCCAGTGCCTGCACAACCAGCCTACAAATAAGAGAAAGCTCTGCATACACCCCAGCAGCTGAGGTCTACTGCCACCTTGTGGTTCCATCCTTAACCAGTGAGACCTCTGCTTAAGCGTTCTCTACCTGTGAGGGACTCAGACAGGTAAAACAGCAATATTCATCTCATTGAGTTCTAACACTGACAGACCAAGCATGATATTTGTACACTCTAATGAGGCTGTTTCTAGTTTTTTAATCAAACCTAGCATATGTATAGTGTCTTATATATAAACATATATACATGGTGTTTTCTTGTGGATATATGTGATGTGTTTATATGTAAGTGCGTGTGTAACATTTCTTCATCTAGAATAGTGTTTGTTAACCCACTCCCATATTACAGAATGCTAAGATCATCCAACAAACAACTCTCATTTTTCATGGAGGCAGATACTTAAGTCAATATTAGTCCTTGAGAATTATGGAACCCAGAAAAAGGCTAAAACGTTCAGTTCTTTCTATAGATTTTTTAGCTGCAAAAGAACATTTTTTAAATTTCTGTTTCAGTGAGTTCTTACAGACAATACAGATTCTGATATTCTTGTGCTTGCATGTTACTTTTCAGAAAAGTCTTCCTGGAATCACAAATCCAAATAGCTAATTTTAGGAAAGTTATCAGGCATCATTTGGTATAAAGGATGGTAATATGAATTTGGTTTACTCTCACAACAGCCAGTTATTGGTAGACTGGATTACTTATAGAAAAGCAGTGGAGAGGCATCCGGGCCTGTATTCCAGTGCCTGGGGATCACCTAGGAACTGCACAGAGCTTCCAATACTGGCGGGAGCCAAACACCCCAGACTCCAGGTCTTCTCTCCCACCAACGAGACCAGGAAACCAGTAGGTTCCAGCAAAGGGACCAGGGGACCAAGTGGGAGGCTAAGCACCACAGATTCCTGGTCTTCTTCTCCATCCATGGGACCAGAACGAGGACGAGGAATAGAATAACTACCAGATTACTGGACTTGCTAGCACCCACCAAAAGGGAACTCTGGTCCCCTAACCACAAGACCAATAAGGGGCTCTTTCTACACCCACTAGAAGAAGAGATGGGAAAGAGTCAATACAAAAACACACTCAGCAACAGAAAAACAAATATAACACCACCAGATTCTAGAGACTCCAAACCAGCAAGACTCAAACATTCCAATGCAAATGAAGCAGAAGAGAATGACCTTAAAACCACTTTCATGAAAATGATAGAGGCCCTAAAAGAGGATATAGGAAAATCCCTCAAAGAAATGGATGAAAAAACAAACAAAAGATGCAAGAAATGGAAGAAAAAACAAACCAAAAAAGGCAAGAAATGGGATTAACAGACATCTATAGAACATTTCATCCACATAAAAAAGAATATACCTTCTTCTCACCACCACATGGAATCTTCTCAAAAATCTACCACATACTTGGCAACATATCAAACCTCAGCAGCTAATAAAAATTGGAATAACTCCATGCATCTTATCAGACCACCATGCTTTAAAATTAGAATTCAACAACACAAATTGCAGAAAACCTACAATCTCATGGAAATTGAATAATGCACAACTGCACCATTCCTGGGTCAAAGAAGAAATAAAAAAGAAATTAAAGACTTCCTAGAATTCAATGAGAATGAAGACACAACATACCAAAACCTATGGGACACTTTGAAAGCAGTGCTACCGGGGAAGTTCATAGCACTAAGTGCCCACATGAAGAAACTGGAGAATAATTATACTAGAGAATTAACAGCACAGCTGAAAGCTCTAGAACACAAAGAAGCAAACTTACCAGGAGGAGTAGAGGTCCCTTCCTCAACTTCATTTACTGAACCCTGCAACCCTTGGTTCAGACCCAGGGTCCCTAGCCTTTCCATCCCCACTCTCCACATAATTCTTTGTCTTACTGCATCCTGCTAAAATGTACCCTTATTACTCCACACCCACAACTTCTTGTGGATCCCAACTCTAGGATTCAAGAGGATCTCCTTAGCATGTTACTGAAGCCTCTGTCAGCCTTTTCTCCTCATCTACATCTACCACACATTGACCCCAAGAAACATTCCCTGTAAGACAATAACAACCATACTTCACTAAGACTTCATAGAGTTCAACAGAATCCATAGAGTTCAATAGAAACCAAGAAAGGAAACACACACTAAACAATGGCAATACCAGAAATCAAAATATAGATACACAATCATCCCAACACCTGGTACCTGCACAAAGCCACAATCATTAATACCCAAGAGAATATGTCTTCACAACATCCAGTAACCCACTCCAATTGACAATGAAAGTGAAATAGAGCTGAACTACAAGACAAGGACATCAAAATACATGTTATGACTTTGCCCAAGGACCATAAAGAGGATATAATTAACTACCTTAAAGAAATTATTGAAAACACAGTGGAATAAGATAAAGAGAAAAGTTCAAAACATGCTAGTATAAATAGAATCATTAAAGAAAACACAAAGTGAAGTGAGATAAAACTGGAAATGAAAAATATAGGAAGTCAAACCAAAGCCTTAGAGGTAGGATTCACCAAAAGAGCAGAAGACATAGAAGAGAAAATCTCAGGCATTGAAGGTAAAAGAATTGGACACCTCATTCTTATTTTTTCTTATATTTTGTTTGTTTTTTCTTTTCCTCAATATATGTTTTTATTTAAATTAGAAACATGAATGTTTCACATGTCAATCCAGCTCCCTTTCTCACCCCTCCTCCCTTGTCCCACCACCAGCCCCCGTCCAGCCCCCACCCAATCCCCATATCATTCCCCAGGGACGGTGAGGCCCTCCTTGGGGGCATCTCCAGAGTCTGTATTTCATCCAGGGCATGTCCTAGGCCCTTTCCCATGTGTCCAGCCTGAGAGAGCATCCCTCTATGTGGAATGGGCTCCCAAAGTTCATTGGTACGCTATGGTAAACACCTATCTACGACCCAAGGCCCCAGAGATTTCTGAGGCCTTCTCACTGACATTAAATTCATGAAGTCTGGATCAGTCCCCTGTTGACCTCTCATCCATCAGTCTGGGGTTCAAGAGCTCCCCCTTGTCCAGTCAGCTGTCTTTGTGGGTTTCACCAGCAGGGTCTTGACCCCTTTGCTCATCACTCCTCTATCTCTGTCACTGGATTCCAAGAGTGAAGTTCAGGAACACCTCATTCTAACAAAAATCTTAGATTTACAAAAATCTTGGGACAAAATATCTAGGAAATCGGCAACACAATCAAAAGGTGGAATCTAAAAGTAGCATAGGCAGAGGAAAGAGAAGAAACTGAAGTTAAGGCACAGAAGATATTTTCAACAAAATCAAAGAAGATTTCTCTAACCTAAAAAGAACTAAACAACTGGCACCAAATGGACCCTAGACTGATGATTGGGGGGCCAGCATTGGAATGATCCAGACATCCTCCAACCGAACCTGGGTGACACAGAGGAGGCCTTGGCAATCTGTGGGACCTTGGAGAGTGGAGCAGTATTTATTCCTGGCATACAGAGGGACTCTGGGAGCCCATGCCATGTAGAGGGATGCTGTCTCAGCTTGGACACATGGGGAAAACCTGGGCCATTCCCAGGATGATGTGATGGACTCTGGAAATCCCTCATGGAGGCCCTTGCCCTCTCTGGAAGTGGGGGTGAGGGGCTGGGAGGATTAGGGGTAGGGGAGGAGGGGAGGGAGAGGCAACTGAAAGTGACATGCGTAAAAAGTTAAATAAAAAGTATGGACAAAAAGAAGGCACCTATTAGGGTTCAACCTATCAGGGTACAAGAAGCATACAGAACACCAAATAGACTGGACCAGAAAAGAAATTCTCTGGTGACTCCTAATAATCAAGTCAATGACTTTACAGTACAAAGAGAGGATACTAAAAATGAAGAGGAAAAAGACTAACTAACACACAAAGGCAAGCATAATACATTAATAAATTACACCTCAGTGGATACTATAAAGGCCAGAAGAGCCTGGACAGATGTTAAAGCAACTTTGAGAGAAAGATGACAGACCATACTACTAAACTAAGAAATCTATTGATCACAATTGAAGAATAAACAAAAACATTCCCAGATAAAACCAAATTTAAGCAGTATCCACTTACCAATCCAGGTCTATCAAAGATGACAGAAGGAAATCTGAAGAGATTAAGTAACCACACCCAAGAAAAGCACAAAGAATAAATAATCCCAGACCAGCAAATCAAAAGAGGACAGAAACTGACACCATAGCAACAAATAACAGGGGTCAATGATTACTGCTCAGTGAACACTCTCAAAACTAATGGCTTCAATTCCATGATAGAGACTAACAGATTAGATTAAAAACAGGATCCATGCATATCAAAACCAACAGAAAGTGTACAAATTCATGGAAACAGAACAACTCATTACTAACCCCAACTCCTTATACTCCACAAAACAAAAGCAGGAGACCACTGTTTAATTCATTTGTATGTGAACCTATTTACCCTGCTATCTAAACCACACAAAGATCCAGCAAAGGCAGAAAATTACAAATTAATATCTGTTATGGACATAGATGAATATTTTCTCAAAAATACTTGAAAACTGAATGCAAGACACATTAATAAAGAAAAAACAGTTGTAATAAAAAGAGAGAAGTCAAGAATTGGAAAAAGTTTTGGATAAAGAGAAGAAAGTAAATGATCAATTTGTTCATTGAATGAAGAGTCAGAAAATGGAAACAGCACATAAGAAGAGAGAATCAACAGCTTGTCATAACGTTATTGATGACTAGAAACAAATAGGTTCACAAAAGCCATCATTTTGGCCAGGAAGAGGAGAAGACAGTGATAACCAATCACAGTTGTCTAAAAAGAACTGTGTACTTGTTTACTATCTGGATGAAAATCAGACAATAACAGAGGCTAATGAGAAAACTGAAGTTCAGAAGCAACAGATGAGACAAAAATCTGGAAGAGTCAGTACAGGAAATGGAGATGATGAATGACTGTAACAGGACAAAGCTATTGAGCAGCAGACAGATACTGCTGTGGACAAGATTTGAAAAGGGGATGGTCATGGTCAGCTTCAAGTGCAAGAGCTCACGGACCTTCTGAAGACTGGGATGAAGAGAATATCTTGTCATGATGGCTGTAGATGCAAATGTGGAAGAAAGGGAGGTGCTTTTCTCAAGTGGTACAATTCTTTCACGTTTTATATTTTGATTTAAATTAAATTCTCATTGACTTTAAGGATTTACAGCAGAAAATAAAACTTAAGTTTTTATTAAAATTTACTGTATGTTTTGTCTAGAACTTCTAAAACTACTATCCGTAGTCCTCAAGCTCGTTTGCTCATTAAACAAGCACTTTAAAGTCCAGATTAATCAGGAAGTGATTAGGGAAAAGATCTATTAAGGTCAGTTGGAAAGACTTTCAGAGAACTCTCTTTCTGTGCCTAATCCCCGTATTCCAATCTCACCTAATTCCTCACCACACACTATCAAGAGTCTAGGATTGTGATGGCTGCTATTTGTGAGCCCGCTAGATGACTGAACTAGTGATTCTTATTGTAGCAGCTGTCACTTGTCGTGTCACCACTTCTAGCCATGCTCACACAGATCTTAATGACAATTTGGAGTTGTTTATTATCTGGGAAGTTCAGATGATCTATATCTGAAACAAATTTAGTTGCAATGAGGATGAAGCTGAATGAATCACAATGGGTGAGTTAATTTGTGAAATTCTAGAAAGTAAATGATTTAGTCACTTGAGTTGCTGTTGTAACCACTCAGCTGCTGTTTCAAAGAGAAAATAGCAATGGGAAGACAACTTCTGAATGAGAGACAAGTGGCATGCTAGTGTTTCTCAGCTGTGGAAAATAATCTGTCAACCCTTTGGGATCAGCAGTATTTTGATCACATTTAACTTTTATGTAATGAATTATCCTCTACTGTGTGACTTTTAGGCTTCCAGTTTTTCTTTTGAAAGCAATGTTTTAATGAGAATTTCTGCATTTTTATTACATTGTGTTGTGTTGTGGAATCAATTGCTACAAGTATTATTGTAATACAAATTGAAAATATATCTCTCTAATTTGTAATGTATCATTTGGATCTCATGACTTGCTACCTAAAATATTTTAAAATATATTGCATAATTAAATATATTTTAAAAATATATGGGCACTGTTGAAATCATGTTGTGATTTAAGATTTCTTTGTCTTGATTTTGTACAGCTTAGTTTGTCAGATCTTCAAAATTAATTCTTTTATCAAATTCATAGTGAGTTGATTAGCTGAAAGTGTTTTTCTGTGTTCTCTAAATACAGGATGGAAACAGTTGTTCTCAGTTTCCCGTTTGGAGAAAGGACCAAAATGATTCTGGAGCATATAAGAGGGTTTATATTTTATGACATTAGCACAAGAATGTGATAAAA
>NW_024433957.1:0-1139 GCF_017639785.1 Mesocricetus auratus | reverse complement strand
GTGGAGTCATTACTCTATGCAATAAAAGAATCAATGGCACCTCTGTTCACCTTGAGAAAGAAAAAAATGAAGACTAATACAAGCTTATGCTTTCTAACTACTGGTAATTTTCAGGAATTTTATTCTTTTTCTTTCAAATAACTGCTTCCCTAAGTATATTTTTTCACATCTTCTGACATGAAATCATCACTAAATTGGTAGTAATTATTGCAGTTCTTACTAATATTAAAATCCTGACTAAAAATAAGCAGACTTATCAGCATTCTGAAAACCATTTTCAGATGGCTTTTATCTTGCCACTGTGCCCAGCCTGAGGATTTTTCCCTTTACAAATGTGACTCCTTCATGGACTGCAGGGGTGGAATCCAAATAACAGGCCTGAACTTCTAGGGAGAGTGACTGACTGAAGCCCCATGACTTCTTTGGGCCTTTAGGATTCTAGAAAAATGCAAAGAACTCTTCTGATTGTAACAACATAGCTCATGTCACCCGATTTGTGTGGCAGCAGTACTAAAAGAAGCCAACAGAAAGATTCAGAATTTACTTATGGTAATTCACAAATCAAAGATAAAAGACAAAGGTGCCCATTTAATATTCCAATGGGGATAATGGCAAAAATTTTTCTCAACATTTCTAATATCTGTTCCCTTGTAACAGATTACTGGCTCCTCAGCACTTCCCAACATGTGCCCACAATGTTAACCACTCCAAACCCTGATTTCCAATTCCCTTCCCCAATCCTGTGATTATTTCATAGTCTCAGTCACTTTGGATTTTGGGGTCTCTCAGGCTTGGTTCCTCATCCTTGTCTTTTCAAGTATCTACCCCCAACTCCTCTCATTTGATGCGTCGTTCTGGATATTTTTAAAGGAATCTGGCTATTTCTCCCTCATATCTAACAGTAACCTTATCCTTTCCCATATATAAGCACATACCAGTATCATTTCATTATTTTGTTTCCATTCAGCAGCATTTATTTCACAAATATTTGGTGGAAACTGATCAGAGCATTAAAAGAACAATTAAGGGAACACTCTTTCATAATCGTATGGGTTGCTGTATAAAAATACGAAAAAAATATTTTTGTACTCTAAACTTTGTCAGTAAAAATTTTAACATATATTACAATTTAGTGTTTA
>NW_024433956.1:0-3496 GCF_017639785.1 Mesocricetus auratus | reverse complement strand
ATAGAGTTAGGGTAGGGTTATGGTTAGGGATAGGGTTAAGGTTAGGTTTAGGATTAGGGTTAGGCTTAAAGTTATGGTTAGGGTTAGCATTAGGGTTAGCTATAGGGATAGGCTTAGGGTTAGGGTTAGGGTTAGTGTTACGTTGAGGGTTAGGGTTAGGATTAGGGGTAGGGTTAGTGTTAGGGTTAGGGCTAGGGTTAGGTTTAGGTTCAGGGTTAGCATCAGCATTTGGGTTAAGTTTAGGGTTGGGGTTAGGTTTAGGTTAGGGTTAGAGTTAATGTTAGGGATAGGGTTAGAATTAGAGGTTAGTGTTAGTGTTAAGGTTAGGGCTAGGATTAGGGTTAGGGATAGGGTTAAGGTTAGGTTTAGGATTAAGGTTAGGCTTAAAGTTAGGGTTAGGGTTAGCATTAGGGTTATGATTAGGGTTAGGTTTATGGATAGGCTTAGGGTTAGGTTTAGTGTTAGGGTTAGGGTTAGGTTTAGGATTAGTGTTAGGTTTAGGTATAGGGTTAGTGTTAGGGTTAGAGGATAGGGTTAGGCTTAGGTTTAGGGGCTAGGTTTAGGGTTTGGGTTATTGTTAGCATTAGGGTTAGGGTTAGGGTTAGGTTAAGGTTACAGTTAGTGTTAGGGTTAGCATTAGGTTTAGGGTTAGGCTAAGTGTTAAGGTTAGAGTTAGGGTTTGAGTTAGGTTTACGATTAGGGTTAGGTTTTGGATAGGTTTAGGGTAGTGTTAGTGTTAGGGTTAGGGCTTGGGTTGGGTTAAGTTTATGGTTAGGGTTAGCCTTAGGGTTAGGTTTAACGTTAGGTTTAAGGTTAGGTTTAGTGTTAGGGTTAGCATTAGGGTTAGGCTTACGTTTAAGTTTAGGGTTAGGGTTAGGCATAAAGTTAGGTTTAGGGTTAGGATTAGGATTAGGGGTTAGAGGATAGGGTTAGTGTTAGTTTTAGGATTAGGATTAGGTTGAGGGAAAGGTTTAGGTTTAGAGTTAGGATTAGGGTTAGTGTTAGGGTTAGGGTTAAGGTTAGTGTTAGGGTTAGGTTTAGGTTAGGGTTTTCATTAACATTAGTGTTAAAGTTATGTTTAGGGTTAAATTAGGGTTACATTTAGCGTTAGTGTTAGCGTTACAGTTAGGTTTAGTCTTAGTGTTATAGTTAGGGTTAGAGTTTGAGTTAGGTTTAGGGTTAGGGTTAGATTTAGAGATAGGGTAAGGGTAGTTTTAGGTTAGGTTTAGGGATTGTATTAGGGTTAAGGTTAGAGCTAGGGTTAGTGTTAGGTTTAGGGTTATTGTTAGGGTTATGATTAGGGTTAGGCTTAGGTATGGGTTTAGGGTTAAGGTTAGGGTTAGGTTTTGATTTACGCTTAGGGTTAGGGTGTCACCTATTGAAAACTAACAATACAATACTGTGGGAGAATCTATAAGAATAACATCTTGAAAAAGACTGTAACAACACGGTGTGAGAAACTACACGTGTAACGTCTTGAAAACTAACGATACAACACTGTGTGAGAAACTACACGTGTAACGTCTTGAAAACTAATGATACAACACTGTGTGAGAGTCTACCTGAGTAACTTCTTGGAAACTATCGATACAGCACTGTGTGAAAAACTAAATGAGTATCTTATTGAAAACTAACGACACAACACTGTATGCGAATCTTAAGCGATACCTCTTGAAAACCATCAATACAACACTGTGTTCGAGGAACTACGGGTGTAACTTCTTGAAAACTAGCTATACAACACTTTGTGAGAAACTACGTGTGAAACTTATGGAAAACTAACGATATAACACTGTGTGAGAATCTACACATGTAACTTCTTCAAAACTAGACTTACAACCTTTTATGAGAAACTAAAGGTGTGACTTCTTGGAAACTATCGATACAACACTGTGTGAGAAACTACATGCGTAACTAATTGAAAACTAACGAAACTTCACTGTGTGAGAATCTATAAGGAATACTTCTTGAAAACTATCAATACAACACTGTGTGAGGAACTACCTGTGTAACTTCTAGAAAACTAATGATACAACACTGTGTGAGATTTTACCTGTGTAACAGATTGAAAACTAATGACACAACGCTGAGTGAGAAGCTACAGGTGTAACTTATTGAAAACTAAAGATACAACAATGTGTAAGTATCTACACCTGCAACTTATTGAAAACCATCTCTACAACACTGTGTGAAAATTTACACGTGTAACTTATTGAAAACTAAAGATACAACACTGTGTAAGTATCTACACGTGTAACTTATTGAAAAAGTAATGATACAACACAGGTTAATAATCTACCCGTGTAACTTCTTGGAAACTATCGACACAACACTGTGTGAGAATCTACATGCATGATTTCTTGAAAACTAACGATACAACAAAGATACCTACACCTGTAACTTCTTGGAAACTATCAATACAACACTGTGTGAGAAACTATATGCGTAATTTCTTGAAAATTAATGATATATCGCTGTGTGAGAATCTACATTTGTAACTTATTGAAAACTTCTGATATAATACTGTTTGAGAATCTGTAAGCAAAACATCTATCTACATAACTTCTTGAAATCTAATGATACAACTCTGAGTTCTAAACTGAATGCATAAGTTCTTATAAACTAACAATACAGCAGTGTGTGGGAATCTATATATGTAAGTTCTTGAAAACTAACGATACAACACAATGTGAGAATCTATCTATGTAATTTCTTGAAGTCTAACAATACAACTCTGGGTTGTAAACTGACTGCAAAACTTCTTGATGACAAACGAAATAACTCTGTGAGATACTACATTAGTAACTTCTGGCAAACTAACGATACAACACTGTGTGAGATATTACACGTGTAACTTAATGAAAATTAACGATACAACACTGGGTGAGATTCTACACATGTAACTTATTGAAAATTAACGATACAGCACTGTCTGAGAATCCATGAGCATAACTTCTTGAATACTAACGATCCACACGTGTAACTTATTTAAAACTAATGATACAACGCTGTGTGAGATTCTACATGTGTAACCTATGGAAAACTGGCAGACCATGGCCTTCCTTACAAGTGGCCCTATTGAACGATGTGTCCCTCTATGGATACTGAGCTCACCACTTTTTATGCGAGCTTGCATGTATAGTTGTGTGTTAAACCAATTGGGTAATATGTTCTTTTAGTTCCTTTGTTTCTTTGTTAATTTTCTGTCTGGTGGTCCTGTTCAGTGGTTAGAGTGGGATGTGGAAATCTCCCATTATAAGTGTGTGGTGTTTAATTTATAATTTGAGTTTTAATAATGTTTCTTTTTAAAATGTGGGTACCTTTGTATTTGGGGCATAGATGTTCAGAATTGAGACATCATCCTGATGGGTTTTTCCTGTGATGAATATTTAATATCCTTCTTCATCTCTTTTATTAATTCAATTTTAGGTCTATTTTATTATATGTTAGGATAGTTATACCAATTTGCTTCTTAGGTCCATTTAATTGGAAAATT
>NW_024433955.1:0-2485 GCF_017639785.1 Mesocricetus auratus | reverse complement strand
TTTTTTATGCTGTCCCCTGGGCAGATGGACCATGTCCTTTTCCTGACAGAAGCTGTTCAGGTTGCTGACATACCATTAATTAGTTGCTACTCTGCGTGAATATATATAGAGAGAGTTGTCTTCTCTGTCAGTGCATTCTGTACTTTTCTAAACATTGTCTTCTCTCAGCTTCAGTGTATCTGCTGCTATGGTGATGTCTATAATCAACCTGGAATTAAGTTTTGTATGTGGTAAAAATTATGGATCTATTTACATTCTTCTTCAGGCCTACATGCAGGTTGACCTGTACCATATGTTGAAGATGCTGTCCTTTTTCTCCTTTTGTATAATCTGGCCTCCTTATTAGAAACCATGGAAATTGAACAATGTACAATTGCACCATCCCTGGGTAAAGGAAGAAATAAAAAAGAAGTGGCTGTATGTCCCAAAAACATCTGGTCCTGGTATTTTGTTTGTTTGTGGGCATTTTAATGACACTAAGGCAACTAAGTATATTTAATTTCTTTTTCTGATATGACTCCATTTTGAGAAATCGTACTTGTTGAGAAAATGATCCTTTTCTTTCATATTTTCCATTTGGGGAGGAAAGGTTTTATCAAATGCCCTAATGATACTATGGATTCCACACGTATCAGTTGTTATTCCCCATTTTCATTTCATTCATTTCCTATTATTTATTCTTTTGGTGTCATTCTTTTTCTGACTGTAGCTTTTATGTTTCCCATTAGGGTGCTAGAATGGGATGTCTCCATCTTCCTTATATAGAGACTGACTGCTCTGCATGTTCCCCTTACACTGTCTTTCATTGGGTACCACAGGTTTTGGTGTTTTGTGTTTGAATTTTCATGAATTGCAGGAAGACTTAAAATTCTATCTCCCCATCTCTTTCTCTCTTTATTGCACTATTTCTTTGTCTTCATTTCTTGTTCCAGTTTTCATACAGTTGAGAACTGTTCGTTGTCCATGGGTAAGTAAGCAGTGTGTTGAGTTTTGATCTCCAGGTTTGATCCATACTTATGTTAGAATGCAGGTAATTGTTCCATTTTCCTTCTAAATATTGGTACATGCTTGTATCTGAATATGTGGTCAATTTTGGATTATGTTCCATGAGGTTTGGGCTATATTTTGTGAAAATATGTTAGGTTCTTTTGGTTTATAGTAGCTGTTAGGACAAGGTATTGCTCTGTTTAGTTTGTGTCTGTATGTCATGTGTATTGGTGGCAATTGGGGTATTGAAATTGACCACTATCTGTATATATATATATATATATATATATATATATATATATATATATATGCTTGGGGAAAGCAGGCACACTCGATGCTGGAGAATATCTGGAACCAGAAGGAAGCAGTCAGAAATGGCCTGAGCTTCTTAGTCCTCAACCCTACCACCTAGTGCAGCACTTCCTCCAACCAAGGCTCACCCACCCCAATGACCACAGCTCCATTTAATGCCACTTATAGGGGCCATTTTGACTTCAAAAATCCAGTTCCACTCCCTGGTCTACACAGGGATATACCATTTACATCATGAAAAATATAATGAGAGCAGCCTCAAAAGACCTATGGTATCTGTACCAGTTTAAAAGTCTTAATGACTCTCTGTAGTCATGTCAATCTGCTAACTGAAAGCCTTGTGGAATCAAAGCAAAACAACAAAACACATACGTGATGATATGATGGCACATAATATAGTTTACTCTTCCCACCTGAACCAAAGTCCAAAGTTGGATATTGGATAAATTCATGACCCAAAACCAACTGGGCACACTCCAAACTCTGAACCTGTAAGTGTACTGTCAAACTGCTCTTAAGATCCCCAACTCCTTTCTGCTTTGTTGACTGCAGTACACATAATTTTCTTGGTTTCTTCTACTCCTAGTGGGCAGATTTCCTAGGCCTCAGTCACATGACTGTGACATCTACAAAATCTTGGGTTTTCCAAGGCAATCTGGGCCTCACCTTAACAGCTTCACAAAATGGACTCTTCAGGACTCCATGCCCAGACACCCATACAACATGACTGGCATGCTCAAGTTTCTTAATGCAGATGGATGGTCCATACCCTCTTTCTTCCATCACTGAAGGTAAAGCCAGATGCTTGTGGTCTAAGATGTCAAGTCCTACTTCTTTCTTGGCCTGGACCATGACCTGTTGTTCAGTTAAATCTTAACCAGCTTCCTGGTTTTGATGGTTCCCTTCATTACCAAATCTTGGCTTTCCTGGAACTTTCTCAGTAAGTCATACTGTGCTCAATTTTAGACATCCAAATGCCTCTGCCTCCCTTGTCCTGGGATTATTGGTATGTGCACTCAAACCAGGCTCTGAGATTTTCTTTGAATTCTCTTCATAAGTTGGAAGGTTTGTGGGGTGAGATCTTGCCCTGAGGCCACCACTCCCTTAATGCTATTTAACATCAGTATTTTTTTCAGTCTGTTTTTTGTTTTCAACACAACTCCTTGTGCCCCTTTTCTCCTCCAGG
>NW_024433954.1:0-5405 GCF_017639785.1 Mesocricetus auratus | reverse complement strand
TTGGCCGAATCCGTTCGTAATTATGGGGTCAATGCTAACTTTACCACATTACAGGTGGAAAGGCTTGCTAATTTTGCCATGACTCCCACTGACTGGCAAACGACAGTGAAAGCAGTGCTTCCCAACATGGGACAATACATGGAATGGAAGGCTCTCTGGTATGATGCAGCCCAGGCACAAGCTAGAGTTAATGCCACGGCTGAAGATGAGAATCAGAGGCAGTGGACATTTGAAATGCTGACAGGTCAGGGTCAACATGCCCTTAATCAAACCAACTACATCTGGGGCGTCTATGGTCAGGTGTCGGCCGCCGCTATTAAAGCATGGAAGGCCCTCACAAAAAGGGGAGAGTCCAGTGGACACCTTACAAAGATTGTCCAAGGACCCCAAGAGCCATTTTCAGACTTTGTGGCCAGAATGACAGAGGCCGCCAGTCGCATCTTTGGTGATTCAGAACAAGCTATGCCCCTGATTGAGCAACTTGTCTATGAACAAGCAACCCAGGAATGTCGAGCGGCTATCGCCCTCGCAAAAGCAAAGGTTTACAAGATTGGCTCAGAGTGTGCAGGGAGCTGGGGGACCCCTAACCAATGCAGGACTAGCTGCCGCCATTTTACAAACGCACAGGTATAGAGATTTATCTAATCGAAAAGCTTGTTTTAATTGTGGGAGAATGGGGCACCTTAAGAAAGATTGTCAAGCCCCTGAAAGAACAAGAGAATCGAAGCTTTGCTATCGTTGTGGTAAAGGTTATCATAGGGCTAGCGAATGCAGGTCAGTCCGGGATGTAAAAGGGAGGCTTCTGCCCCCTATTGAAGAATCCAAGGTACCCCAATCAAAAAACGGGTCACGGGGCCCATGGTCCCAGGGCCCTCAGAAATATGGGAACCAATTTCAGAAAAGCAATCAAGAGGAAGTAGAGGTTTCCGAGGAACCTCCGGAATGGACTTGCGTGCCGCCTCCGACTTCTTACTCATGCCCCAAATGAATGTTCAACCGGTCCCAGTCCATTCCCCTGGACCTTTGCCCCCTGCCACCATTGGGCTTATTCTGGGCCGTGGCTCCTTAACTTTACAGGGACTCATTATATATCCTGGGATTGTTGACCCATATCATAAAGAGGAGATTCAAGTTCTCTGTTCTAGCCCTCGGGGTGTATTTTCTATAAAGCAGGGAGATAGAATTGCACAACTGGTGTTGCTGCCCTCCCTCGGGGATGGAGAAACCTACACTTTACAAAAAGGGCTATGGGATCTTCTGGAAGTGATTCAGCCTATCTGGCTATACCCCTAAATGAGAGACCTACAATAAAATTGTTAATTAATGGAAAAGAATTTGAAGGGATAATGGATTCGGGAGCAGACAAAAGCATTATTTCACTCCATTGGTGGCCGAAGTCTTGGCCCACTGTTGTTTCATCTCATTCTCTACAAGGTCTTGGATACCAGTCCTCTCCTGCCATCAGTGCCTCAGCCTTAACCTGGCGGGATGCTGAAGGCAAACAGGGATGTTTTACCCCCTATGTGTTGCCACTCCCTGTAAATTTATGGGGACGAGATGTGTTACAAGCCATGGGCATGACCCTAACTAATGAATACTCCCCCAGGCATCAGCCATTATGGCAAAGATGGGGTATACAAATGGTAGAGGCTTGGGTAGGCAAGAACAAGGCAGAATAAAACCCATTACACAACACGGAAATCGGGGTAGAAAAGGACTGGGTTTTATTTAGGGGCCGTTGAGGCTTCACGACCCATACCATGGAAAACAGAGGAGCCGTTATGGGTCTCTCAATGGCCTCTATCCTCTGAAAAATTAGAGGCTGTCACAAGATTAGTGCAAGAACAGGAACGGCTGGGGCATCTAGAGCCTTCTACCTCCCCATGGAATACACCAATTTTTGTTATTAAGAAGAAATCTGGGAAGTGGAGATTACTCCACGACCTGCGGGCCATTAACAATCAGATGCATCTTTTTGGCCCTGTTCAAAGAGGCCTTCCTTGCTTTCTGCACTTCCTCAAGATTGGAAGCTTATTATTATAGATATTAAGGATTGTTTCTTCTCTATTCCACTTTACCCACGGGATAGACCAAGGTTTGCCTTCACTATCCCTTCTCTTAATCATATGGAACCAGACAAGAGATTTCAGTGGAAGGTACTGCCGCAAGGCATGGCCAATAGCCCAACAATATGTCAGCTATATGTGCAGGAGGCTTTGGAGCCAATTAGGAAGCAATTTACATCTTTAATCGTTATCCATTATATGGACGATATTCTTATTTGTCACAAAGAGTTAGATGTTTTACAAAAGGCTTTTCCCATGCTGGTGGCTGAATTAAAACAGTGGGGATTAGAGATTGCCTCAGAAAAGGTTCAAATTGCAGATACAGGCCTCTTTTTGGGCTCAAAGATTACTCCCAAAAATATAGTTCCTCAGAAAATAGAAATTCGCAAAGACCACTTACAAACATTAAATGATTTTCAGAAACTTCTGGGAGATATAAATTGGTTGAGGCCCTTTTTAAAAATTCCATCTGCTGATCTAAAACCCCTCTTCGATCTCCTGGAGGGTGAGCCTCATATCTCCTCACCCAGAAAATTTACCCCTGCCGCCCACCGAGCCTTACAGATGGTGGAAGAGGCCTTACAGGAAGCACAATTACAACGAATTGAGGAGTCACTACCTTTTAATCTGTGTGTTTTTAAGACAGCTCAATTGCCAACTGCAGTCCTGTGGCAACATGGACCATTACTTTGGATTCATCCAAATGCTTCCCTGCTAAGATTATTGACTGGTACCCTGATGCTGTTGCACAGCCTCGCGCTTCGCGGAATAAAAGCAGCTGTTACACATTTTGGCAGGGATCCTGATTCCTTGATTGTGCCTTATACTGCTGCACAAGTTCAGACCTTGGCAGCCACATCTAGTGATTGGGCAGTTTTAGTTACTTCCTTTTCAGGACAAATTGATAATCATTTTCCAAAGCATCCAATTTTACAGTTTGCCCTAAACCAGGCTATAGTGTTTCCACAAGTGACAGCTAAAGACCCACTCCCAGATGGGACTGTGGTGTACACTGATGGATCAAAAACTGGTATGGGAGCTTATGTGGTCAAGGATAGGGTTATATCTAAACAATATAATGAAACTTCACCTCAAGTTGTAGAATGTCTGATAGTACTGGAGGTTCTTGAGGCTTTTCCAGGACCCCTCAATATTGTATCAGATTCCTCTTATGTGGTTAATGCAGTTAATCTCCTTGAGATAGCTGGAATAATAAGATCCTCCAGCAGAGTTGCTAACATCTTTCAGAAGATACAAGCTGCCTTGTTAAATAGGAGATTTCCTGTTTTCATTACCCATGTCCGAGCACATTCTGGACTCCCAGGTCCCATGTCCTTAGGGAATGACTTAGCGGACAAGGCTACAAAGCTGGTGGCCGCTGCCTTGTCTACCCATGCACAAGCAGCAAAAGAATTCCATAAGCGTTTCATGTGACGGCTGAGACCTTGCGCCGTCGTTTTGCTCTATCCAGGAAAGAGGCTAGGGAAATTGTTACTCAATGCCAGAATTGCTGCGAATTCTTACCTACTCCCCACATGGGAATAAACCCACGTGGCATTAGACCATTGCAGATGTGGCAGATGGATGTTACTCATATTCCCTCTTTTGGAAGGCTTCAATATGTTCATGTTTCTGTTGACACCTGTTCTGGCGTAATGTTTGCCACACCCCTAACAGGGGAAAAGGCCTCATATGTGATTCAACATTGCCTTGAGGCCTGGAGTGCTTGGGGAAAACCCAGAATTTTAAAAACAGACAATGGACCAGCATATACCTCTCAAAATTCCGACAGTTTTGTCGGCAAATGGATGTTACCCATCTAACTGGCCTACCTTATAACCCTCAAGGACAGGGCATTGTGGAACGTGCCCATCGTACACTCAAATCATATCTGATTAAACAAAAGGGGAGTATTGAGGATGTTCTACCTCGGTACCAAGAGTTGCTGTATCCATGGCACTTTTTACCCTTAATTTCTTGAACTGTGATGCCCAAGGCCACACTGCGGCTGATCGCCACAGTTTAGAGCCTGATAGGCCAAAAGAAATGGTAAAATGGAAAGATGTCTTGACTGATCTCTGGAAAGGCCCGGATCCTATTCTTATAAGATCCAGGGGAGCTGTGTGTGTTTTTCCACAGGAGGAAGAAAACCCCTGTGGATCCCTGAAAGACTCACTCGAAGAGCTCCTTCACAACTCCAGAATAAGAAGGATGGAGGCCAAGTGGGTGATGAAGACTCTCCTACTCGGGATGATGGTTCCTAGTATGATGGGAGAGTTACGGTGGGCCATCATGTCTACCTTCCCCTACCGATGCCAGTGATGCAGAATGCCCAGGTGTTCCCTAGATTTTTCACAAATAATAGAGAGTTGGGGCTTGCCTTTTTGCCTTTAGATCCTCAGATACAGAGTTTTCAGGATGAGAGAACCTTGTCATTAGTAGGAAGCTTGTGCTTTACTGTGATTTCTTCATTAAAGGATAATTTTATTCATATGGATCCAGAAAGATCTAATGCTAATCCTTTTGAATTAATGGAAGCTGTACTGATCTTTCTCCTATGATAGTGAGAAGGGACAGATTACTTTTGATTGGAAAGGGGCATTAGGCAACAGTCTGAGTGAGGGACAGAGCTCTGGATCATCTGATTGGTCCTCCTCCAATGTTAAGTATACCCCTTTTAAGAGAACTAATTATTCAGCTGCCCTTTATTTGGGTTGTGAGTAATGATACCTTAGGTAAGAATCAGAAAGAAATAAATTGTTCTGCTTAGAATTGTTTTTATGCATTATGCTGGGATGCTATTAAGCACCCTTTTGCTTTGGTAATGCGCATGCCTCGATTTATTCCAGCTCCTGTTGAGGCGCCAAGTAATTTGAGTTTGTTTAGGGAAAAGCGAGATTTTTGGGATCTCTGCTATTATTGTGGGCCTGATAGCCACCGCCGCGGTTACTGCTTCGGTTACCGCCTGGCCCTTGCACTTTCTGCCACTGTGCAGACAACTCAAACCATTAATGAACTATAGGCCACTGTGACCATGGTCCTAGATAAACAGGCCACTGCCAATTCTCAGATACAAGGAGGCCTGATGTTGGTAAACCAACAGATTAATTTGGTTCAGGAACAATTGGATATATTGTGGCAGATGGCCAAATTGGGATGTGAACAAAGTTGCCTGGCCTTTGTGTCACTTAGTACAATATGAGAATTTTACAAGAGCAGCTAACCTGTCAAAAGCTCTGTCTCAACATTTATTACAGAATTGGACTTTTGAGTTTGAGCAGACACTCCGTGAGTTGAGAATGGCGATCCTGCAAGTGAATTCGACGCATCTGGATCTTT